>NC_068448.1:74487576-74617576 GCF_023373465.1 Oncorhynchus keta
TCATATAGAGTGAGTTTTAATCAGGAGCTTTCAGCTGCAGTTAATGGTTTGATCTTTATCAGTAGCAATAAATCCCACTGATATGTGGCCTGTGATTTTACAGTGCCTTAAAGCCACACTCCTAAATCTCTGTTTCTATCCTGAATGAATTATATCATGTAACTGTCAAAATAATGGAAACACTGGAGTAAATGAGAGACACCAACTACACTGAACAAAAGATATAAACGCAACATGCAACAATTTAACTGATTTTACAGTTCATACAAGAAGATCAGTCAACTGAAATACATTCATTCTATGGATTTCACATGACTGGGAATACAGATATGCATCTGTTGGTCACAGATACCTTTAAAAAGGTAAGGGTGTGGATCAGAATACTAGTCAGTATCTGGTGGGACCAACATCTGTCTCATGTAGCTGGACACATCTCCTTCACATAGAGTTGATCAGGCAGTTGACTGTGGCCTGTGGAATAATGTCCCACTCCTCTTTAATGGCTGTGAGAAGTTGTTGGATATTAGCGGAACTGGAGCACGCTGGTGTACACGTCGATCCAGAGCATCCCAAACATGCTCAATGGGTGACATGTCTGGTGAGTATGCAGGCCATGGAAGAACTGGGTCATTTTCAGCTTCCAGGAATTGTCTACAGAACCTTGCGACATGGGGCCGTGCATTATCATGCTGAAACATGAGGTGATGGCAGCAGATGAATGGCACAACAATGGGCCTCAGGATCTCATCACAGTATATCTGTGCATTCAAATTGCCATCGATAAAATGCAATTGTGTTCGTTGTCCGTAGCTTATGCCTTCCCCTACCATAACCCCACCTCCACCATGGGGCACTCTGTTCACAACGCTGACATCAACAAACCACTCTCCCACTTCTCCAGCGTGCCAGTGGCCATTGAAGGTGAGGGCATTTGCCCACTGAAGTCGGTTACGACACCAAACTCCAGTCAGGTCAAGACCCTGGTGAGGATGACTAGCATGCATATGAGCTTCCCTGAGACGGTATCTGACAGTTTGTGCAGAAATTCTTAATTTCTGCAAACCCACAGTTTCGTCAGCTGTCCGGGTGGCTGGTCTCAGACGATCCTGCAGGTGAAGAAGTCAGATGTGGAGGTCCTAGGCTGGTGTGGTTACACCTGGTCTGCGGTTGTGAGGCCGGTTGGACATTCTACCAAATCCTCTTAAACAAAGTTGGAGGCGGCTTATGGTAGAGCAATTAACAGTGAATTCTCTGGCATCAGCTCTGGTGGATATTCCTCCAGTCAGCATGGCAACGCTCCCTGAAAACTTGAGATATCTGTGGCCTTTGATTGTCCCCAGCACAAGGTGCCCCTGTGTAATGATCATGCTGTTTAATCAGCGTTTTGATATGCCACACCTGTCAGGTGGATGGATTAATTTAACAGGGATGTAAACACATTTTAGAGAAATAAGTGTTTTATTAGTGTGGAACGTTTTATTAGTGTGGAACGTTTTATTAGTGTGGAACGTTTTATTAGTGTGGAGCGTTTTATTCGTGTGGAACGTTTTATTAGTGTGGAGCGTTTTATTCGTGTGGAACGTTTTATTAGTGTGGAACGTTTTATTAGTGTGGAACGTTTTATTAGTGTGGAACGTTTTATTAGTGTGGAACGTTTTATTAGTGTGGAACGTTTTATTAGTGTGGAACGTTTTATTAGTGTGAAGGCGTTTTAACGTTTTATTTTATAGTGTGGAGCGTTTTATTAGTGTGGAATGTTTTATTAACGTTTTATTCGTGTGGAACGTTTTATTAGTGTGGAACGTTTTATTAGTGTGGAACGTTTTATTAGAGTGGAACGTTTTATTAGTGTGGAACGTTTTATTAGTGTGGAACGTTTTATTCGTGTGGAACGTTTCAGGGATATTTTTATTTCAGCTCATGAAACATGGGACCAACACTTTACATCTGTCACGCCCTGGTCGAAGTATTTTGTGTTTATCTTCATGTATTGGGTCAGGCCAGGGTGTGGCATGGGGTTTTTGTATTGTGGTGTGTTTTGTCTTGGGGTTTTGGTGTGTATGTATTGGGATTGTAGCTAGTGGGGTGATCTAGCAAAGTCTATGGCTGTCTGGAGTGGTTCTCAATCAGAGGCAGGTGTTTATCGTTGTCTCTGATTGGGAACCATATTTAGGCAGCCATATTCTTTGAGTTTGTCGTGGGTGATTGTCCTTAGTGTCCTTGTTCCTGTCTGTGTTAGTTTTCGTTACGTTCTTTGTTTTGTAGTGTTTGTGTTTTAGATTCGTGTTACGTTTTTTGTTCATTAAACATGGATCGCAATCCACACGCTGCAGTTTGGTCCGACTCTCCTTCACCACACCTAGAAAACCGTTACAACATCTTGTGTTTATATTTTTGTTCAGTGTATATTGAAATCAGGTGCTTCCACACAGGTGTGGTTCTTGAGTTAATGAATCAATTAACCTACAGTGCATTTGGAAAGTATTCAGACCCCTTGACTTTTTCCACATTTTGTTTTCTATTTCTAATAAATTTGCTGAACTTTAAAAAAAAACAGTTTTTGCTTTGTCATTATGGGTTATTGTGATGTCATTATGGGTTATTGTGATGTCATTATGGGTTATTGTGATGTCATTATGGGTTATTGTGATGTTATTGTGATGTCATTATGGGTTATTGTGATGTCATTATGGGTTATTGTGATGCCATTACGGGTTATTTAGATGTCATTATGGGTTATTGTGATGTCATTATGGGCTATTTAGATGTCATTATGGGTTATTGTGATGTCATTATGGGTTATTGTGATGTTATTATGGGTTATTGTGTGTAGATTGATGATAACAAACAATTGGATCCATTTGAGAATAATTCTGTAACATAACAAAATGTGTAAAAAGTCAAGGGGTCTGAAAACTTTCCAAATGCGCTGTACCGTCATGCTTAGGGTCATGTATAAAAATGCTGGACTATGTCTCCATAAGATGACAATGCTCCCATCTACAGGGTACGGGTGGTCACTGAATGGTTTGATGAGCAGGAAAACGACGTAAACCACATGCCATGGCTGTCTCAGTCACCAGATCTCAACCCCATTGCTGAAACAACGGTAAGATGTATAACTGAATTGTAAACCAGGTTGAAACAACGGTTAGATGTAAAACCATCCAGTCCTGCCCTTGTTCCTGCCCCTCTCCTGCCACTGTCTCTGTCCCTGTCCCTGTCCCTGTCCCGTCTCTGTCTCTGTCTCTGTCTCTGTCCCTGTCCCTGCTCCTGTCTCTGTCCCTGCTCCTGTCCCTGCCCCTGTCTCTGTCCCTGTCCCTGCTCCTGCCCCTGTCCCTGCTCCTGTCTCTTTCCCTGTCCCTGCTCCTGCTCCTGTCCCTGTCCCTGTCCCTGTCCCTGCTCCTGTCCCTGTCCCTGCTCCTGTCTCTGCCCCTGCCTCTGCTCCTGCCCCTGCCTCTGCTCCTGTCCCTGCTCCTGCTCCTGTCCCTGTCCCTGCTCTTGTCTCTGTCCCTGCTCCTGTCTCTGCCCCTGTCCCTGCTCCTGCTCCTGTCTCTGCCCCTGTCCCTGCTTCTGCTCATGTCTCTGTCCCTGCTCCTGTCTCTGTCCCTGCTCCTGTCTCTGTCCCTGCTCCTGTCTCTGTTCCTGTCTCTGTCTCTGTCCCTGTGCCCCTGCCCCTGTCCCTCTCTCTGTCCCTGTCCCTGTCCCTGTCTTGCCCCTGTCTCTGTCCCTGTCTTGCCCCTGCCCTTATTGCTACTCCTGTCCCTGTCCCTGTCCCTGTGCCCCAATCCTGCCCCTGTCTCTGTCTCTGTCCCTGTCCCTGTCCCTGTCCCTGCCCCTCTCTCTGTCCCTGTGCCCCTGTCCTGCCCCTGTCTCTGTCATTGTGTGCCTGTCCTGCCTCTGCCCATCTGTCTCTACATTTCTCTGTCTCTGTCCCTGCATGTCTCTGTCTCTACATGTCTCTGTCCCTTCATGTCTCTGTCTCTACATGTCTCTGTCTCTACATGTCTCTGTCTCTGTCTCTACATGTCTCTGTCTCTGTCCCTGCATGTCTCTGCCTCTATATGTCTCTGTCTCTACATGTCTCTGTCTCTACATGTCTCTGTCTCTACATGTCTCTGTCTCTACATGTCTCTGTCTCTGTCCCTTCATGTCGTATGGGTGGTCTGTCTCTGTCCTGAGCTTCATGTCTCTGTCTCTGTCTCTACATGTCTCTGTCTCTACATGTCTCTGTCTCTACATGTCTCTGTCTCTACATGTCTCTGTCTCTACATGTCTCTGTCTCTGTCTCTACATGTCTCTGTCTCTGCATGTCTCTGCCTCTGCATGTCTCTGTCTCTACAAGTCTCTGTCCCTACATGTCTCTGTCTCTACATGTCTCTGTCTCTACATGTCTCTGTCTCTACATGTCTCTGTCTCTACATGTCTCTGTCTCTACATGTCTCTGTCTCTACAAGTCTCTGTCCCTACATGTCTCTGTCTCTGTCCCTGCATGTCTCTGCCTCTATATGTCTCTGTCTCTACATGTCTCTGTCTCTACATGTCTCTGTCTCTACATGTCTCTGTCTCTGTCCCTTCATGTCTCTGTCTCTACATGTCTCTGTCTCTACATGTCTCTGTCTCTACATGTCTCTGTCTCTACATGTCTCTGTCTCTACATGTCTCTGTCTCTACAAGTCTCTGTCCCTACATGTCTCTGTACCTGTTGAGTTGTTGCTGCAGCAGGTCCAGTCTGTTGTCCAGCTCGGTGCGCTGCCTGCGGCTGATATTGTTGAGAGGGGGGGAGGAAGGCAGGCTGCAGCGAGGCAACTCCTGGTACTCACGACTGCCCCGACTCTCCCCCCAGAAACTGAAGATGTTTGAGACCCCTGAAAATGCTCCTGTTTGTGAAGAAGAGAGGGGAGAGAGGGGAGAAAGGGGAGAATAGGGTATGAAGGCATATTCTATTGTTTTATATTGTTTGTCTGTGTGTCTGTGTGTGTGTCTGTGTGTGTCTGTGTGTCGGTGTGTGTCTGTGTGTCTGTGTGCCTGTTTGTCGGTGAATGTGTCTGTGTGTGTGTCTGTTTGTCTGTGTGTGTGTGTGTTTGTGTGTCTGTATGTTTGTCTCTCTGTGTGTCTGTTTGTCTGTGTGTGTGTCTGTGTGTGTCTGTTTGTCTCTTTGTGTGTGTCTGTGTGTCTGTTTCTCTGTTTGTCAGTGTATCTGTTTGTCTGTGTGTGTGTCCGTGTGTGTCTGTGTGTCTGTTTGTCTGTGTGTGTGTGTCTGTGTGTCTGTGTGTTTGTGTGTGTCTGTGTGTATGTTTGTGTGTGTCTGTGTGTGTGTATGTTTGTCTGTCTGTCTATGTGTGTCTGTGTGTGTCTGTGTATGTATGTTTGTTTGTCT
Source organism: Oncorhynchus keta (assembly GCF_023373465.1). Taxonomy (NCBI): domain Eukaryota; kingdom Metazoa; phylum Chordata; class Actinopteri; order Salmoniformes; family Salmonidae; genus Oncorhynchus; species Oncorhynchus keta. Next base: position 74,492,957 of record NC_068448.1, read on the forward strand.
GTATGTGTCTGTGTGTCTGTCTGTTTGTCTCTCGGTGTGTATGTGTGTCTGTGTCTGTGTGTCTGTTTGTCTGTGTGTGTATGTGTGTCTGTTTGCCGGTGTGTCTGTTTGTCTGTGTGCGTGTCTGTGTGTCTGTGTGTCTGTGTGTCTGTGTGTGTGTATGTTTGTCTGTGTGTTTATGTGTGTCTGTGTGCCTGTGTGTGTCTGTTTGTCTGTGTGTCTGTTTGTCTGTGTGTGTATGTGTGTTTGTTTGTCTGGTTGTGTCTGTGTGTGTGTCTGTTTTTCTGTGTGTGTGTTTGTTTGTCTGTTTGTCTGTGTGTGTCTGTGTGTCTTTTTGTGTCTGTCTGTCTGTCTGTCTGTCTGTCTGTCTGTCTGTCTGTGTGTGCCCAGACCCACCTGAGAGTGCATTGCAGGTGTTGCCTCCCTTGTGGTCCCCCTCCCCCTCCCCCTCTGGATTGTCCCTAAAGATCAGAGAGGTGGCCTGAGCCGGGGACATCTCATGCAGAGCTGACTGAGGGCCGGAGCATGTGACCATAGACTCCTCCCCCTCGCCACTGCTGGAGTGGGTGGACACTGAACTCCGAGGTCCCTCCCAGTCTGGCTTAAGCCCCACCCCCTGCTTACTGGCCGCCTCCTTCCGTCTACGCTGAACTGGCTTGTTGGATCTCTCCTTTTTATTCTCTCCTGCATCGGCGTCGTCTGAGAGAAGAAACATGGAAGGAGAGATGGTGACACACGGGATGGGATCTGAAAAGTTGATTTGTGACCTTCAACTAAGCGTGGATAGTGGGTTTTCTTCTTCACCGAGAGAGAGAGAGAGAGAGAGAAGCAATGGATAGTTATATTAGCTCTCATAAACAGAGACGAAGGAGTGGAAGGGATGGTTACCCTTCTCTGTCCGGCGCCGGAAGGATAATTTGCGTCTGCGCAGTTTGTTGAATCCTACATAGTCTGAGTTGTCACTTTCTGGAGAGCCTGGAATCATATTGGCCTACAGGGATTAACAAAGCAAAGACATCTTGAAACATCACGGAAGATAAAGGACTTATATCGTATCAATGTGTAAAATAGCTGCTCCATAGGAATGCACAATGGAAATAACTTACAAATTCATTAATTCCCTAATTTGTATTCATCAATTCATATATGAATATACATTTTATTTTATGGTTGTGAAGTTTTAAGATATGAGGAAAAGTTCTTGCAATCAGGGCAGAAGACACACTCACATCCCGGAGGTCAAAGGTGATCTCCAGGTTCATCCAGAAGTGGTCGGAGAACTCTGGGTACATGTCTAACACCTCCAGGACGTCCTCTCTGTGGATCTTATGGAGGTCACAGTAGGTCAGAGCTCTCACATCAGCATTGGACTTTCCAGCCCGCCCGTACAGGTTGATAGGCTCGCCAAAGATGTCATTCTTCCCTGTGGCAGACGAGAGGACATAGTACCGTATTTTACACACTGTACCAGTCAAAAGTCTGGACACACTTACTTGTGATTTATGTAGAATTCAAGGCACACTTAACCAGCATGGCTACCACAGCATTCTGCAGCGATACGCCATGCCACCTGGTTTGCGCTTATTGGGACTATCATTTGCTTTTCAAAGGACAATGACCCAACACACCTCCAGGATGTGTAAGGGCTGTTTGACCAAGAAGGAAAGTGATGTGATGGGTCAGTGCTGCTTCAGATGACCTGGTCTCCACCCAATTGAGATGGTTTGGGATGAGTTGGACCGCAGAGCAAAGGAAAAGCAGCCAACAAGTGCTCAGCATATGTGGGAACTCCTTCAAGACTGCTGGAAATGCATTCCAGGTGAAGCTGGTTGAGAGAATGCCAAGAGTGTGCAAAGCTGTCATCAAGGCAAAGGTTGGCTAAGATTCTGTATGTGTCATTTCATAATTTGTATGTCTTCATTATTCTACAATGTAGAAAATAGTAAAAATAGTAAAAATAAAGAAAAGCCCTTGAATGAGTAGGTGTGTCCAAACATTTGACCGGTACTGTATATTAAAAAATGCAAATGTTATAAACAGTCCTACTTTTTTCTATTACTGGGAAGTCAGACGGCAAACCTAAAGATTTGAAATTATTAAAATGGTCCACAGTACTAGTGTTTGTTTAATGAGATAGCCTTTCACCCTTCTTGAGTGCCCAGTTCTTGAAGCTATATGACGTACAAGTAGGACCAATTGCTGCCAGTAGATGGCTCTGTTGGTTCATTTTTATTTATTTGGTTCCCTGGCACACATCTGAATCTCTGAATATACCACATTCAGTTTTCTACTCCTTCCCCTTTAGGTTGATACATGAACCTATTCTATTTGGGTTGACAGTAGTTCCTGTCTATCATCCTCACCCAAGATGGCCACCACCACGTCGCCTCTGAGGATCTCGATGGAGCCACGGGAGATGAAGTAGATGGCGGTGAGCACGTCGCCGGCGTGCACCAGGGTGTCGCCAGGCGGGGCGTGGGTGGTCTTGAATTTCATGGCCAGGGCCCGCAGACAGCCCTTCGTGGAGCCCTTGAAGGCCTTGCAGTTCTCCAGGAGGGTACGGTTAAGGTGGAGGCATATGTCAGCCTGGAGACACTCTGGGAACCCCTTCAACACCTGGTAGAGAGAGAGAGAGGGAAAGATGTGGGGGAGGGAGAGGGAGAGAAAGGGGGAGGGAGACAGAGGGTGAGAGGGGGAGAGGGAGGGGAGAGAGAAAGAAAGGAGAATGGTATTTAAGTGGGAGGGTGGTGGGAGAGAGGGGGGAGAGAAAGGGGATGGAGTGGTGGGGAGGGGATGAGGGAGGGGGAGAGAGAGAGAGAGAGAGAGAGGGGGGGGGGGGATAGAGAGAGTGGGAGAGAAGGGAGAGGGGGAGAGAGGGTGATACTAATTTAAAGGCAGCAGCATAGCTAGATATTTACAGGACACCCTTATCCAGGGCAACTTACAGAATGTATTGAGTGGATACATATTTCTTACTTGTCCCCGGCGGGAATCAAACCTATAACCCTGGCGTTGCAAGAGCCACACTCTACCAACTGAGACATCACTGCTGAATAACAAACATACACATATTCTGTAAAAAATGTAGTTGTCTGATACGTGGCATCCAAGCAAATATTACCCCAAAACAACTGCAATATTTAGTCAGCAATCTGCTGATATACTTTCACAGGACTTGTAAAGGCTTTTAAAATATGTTTTATTTAATGAATACTACAAGCCTTATTAATGATTTCCCCATTCTGACAAGGAGACACAATTACATTTCAGATGAAGGAGTGGAAGGTTTCTGTGTGACTGGGACAAAGCTGTCAGACCAACGTCTGGAAACACCCCCTCTTCTTAAACCTTAATACTCCCACTCTAGTCCAATGAGACTAATGAGGTCATCATTAAAAGACAGAGGCTATGACTGATTCAGTCAGACAGACGTGAGGAGGGGTTACATCATGACCACCGTTATAATCACGTCAGCAAACATTTTACTAATCCAATACGCTTCTCAACACAACATAATGAGGAAGTTGAGAAAACAAGCAACTTGGCTGTATCTTGTAAATAATTTATTAAGTCAAACACACAGGAATTCAGACAGAATATTGCAATTTCATGTTGGGAAATCTGGTTCCCGAAAGATTCACTTCCATAATATTTTTATTACAGTTGGCACTTAAAGCGTGTTGGAGAGAGTCTAGGCTCAGAGAGAGAGTCGAGAGTCTAGGCTCAGTCAGAGATAGAGAGAGAGAAAAAGAGAGAGAGGGACGGACAGACAGACAGACAGACAGACAGACAGACAGACAGACAGACAGACAGACAGACAGACAGACAGACAGACAGAGGCCCGACTCTCTTAGACTCTCTGTGTGTATTACTCGTAACGTTCATGCATGTGTGTGTGTATTACTCGTAGCGTTCATGCATGTGTGTGTGTGTGTATTACTCGTAGCATTCATGCATGTGTGTGTGTGTGTATTACTCGTAGCATTCATGCATGTGTTTACGTCTATGCACTGTTTGGATGTCAATGTGCTGTGTGTGTTTTTGTTATGTGTATGTACTATAGTGTGTGTGTGTGTGTGTGTATGTGCATGTGTGTGTTTGAGTGTGTGTGTGTGTGTGCGTGCGTGCGTGTATGTGTGTATGAGTGCGTATGAGTGTGTGTGTGTGTGTGTTTGAGTGTGTGTGTGTGTGTGTGTGTGTGTGTGTGTGTGTGTGTGTGTGTGCGTGCGTGTATGTGTGTTTGAGTGTTTGAGTGTGTGTGTGTGTGTGTGTGTGTGTGTGTGTGTGTGTGTGTGTGTGTGTGTGTGTGTGTGTGTGTGTGTGTGTGTGTGTGTTTGTGTGTGTGTGTGTGTGTGTGTGTGTGTGTGTGTGTGTGTGTGTGTGTGTGTGTGTGTGTGTGTGTGTGTGTGTGTGTGTGTGTGTGTGTGTGTGTGTGTGTGTGTGTGTGTGTGTGTGTGTTTGAGTGTCTGTGTGTGTGTGTTTAAGTGTGTTTAAGTGTGTGTTTGCGTGTGTGTGTCTGTGTCTGTGTGTTTGAGTGTGTATGTATGTGGGTTTAAGTGTGTGTGTGTTGAAGTGTGTGTGTGACTCACAGCGGTCATATCAATGCCGTTAGTGTAGGACCAGGCGTGTTGGAAGTACTCCTCCAGCCGCTGCCTCAGTGGGTTGGGGATCTGATGGAAACGGATGAACTCTCGGACCCGTAGCATCTGGGTGTGGTACCTGGCCGTACCCGAGTACAACCTCTGGATGATGGCCGACACGTTACCAAAAATACTGGCGTACATCAGTGCTGCAGGAATAAATGATAATTGAGGAGCAGCAGAATACAACTGCTCTCTACTGCACCATGGGAACAAACGTTATAGTATCTCAGACCAGTTAGTGGTTGTAAACAGGCTCTAGAGCAGAGGAGGACGGCTCATAGTAATGGCTGAAACGGAGCAAATGGAATGGCATCAAACCATGTCTGTGATGTAATTGATACCATTCCACTAATTCTGCTCCAGACATTACCATAAACCTGTTCTCCCCAATTATATCAGTGGTTCCTTTCTTTCTTACTGTGCCACCAGCTGAATGTTACTCTGCTTGGAGTAGCCCCGGAGTACCCCTGGAATACCCCTGGAATACCCCTGGAGTACCCCTGGAGTACCCCTGGAATACCCCTGAAATACCCCTGGAGTACACCTGAAATACCCCTGGAGTACACCTGGAGAACCCCTGAAGTACCCCTGGAGAACCCCTGAAGTACACCTGAAATACCCCTGAAGTACCCCTGGAGTACACCTGAAATACCCCTGGAGTACATCTGAAATACCCCTGGAGTACCCCTGGAGTACACCTGGAGTACCCCTGGAGTACACCTGAGTACCCCTGAAGTACACCTGAAATACCCCTGGAGTACCCCTGAAATACCCCTGGAGTACCCCTGGAGTACCCCTGGAGTACACCTGGAGTACACCTGAAATACCCCGGAGTACCCCTGGAGTACACCTGGAGTACCCCTGAAGTACACCTGAAATACCCCTGGAGTACCCCTGAAATACCCCTGGAGTACCCCTGGAGTACCCCTGGAGTACACCTGGAGTACCCCTGAAGTACACCTGAAATACCCCTGGAGTACCCCTGGAATACCCCTGGAGTACCCCTGAAATACCCCTGGAATACCCCTGGAGTACCCCTGAAATACCCCTGGAGTACCCCTGAAATACCCCTGGAGTACACCTGGAGAACCCCTGAAGTACCCCTGGAGAACCCCTGAAGTACACCTGAAATACCCCTGGAGTACACCTGGAGAACCCCTGAAGTACCCCTGGAGAACCCCTGAAGTACACCTGAAATACCCCTGGAGTACACCTGAAATACCCCTGGAGTACACCTGAAATACCCCTGGAGTACACCTGGAGTACCCCTGAAGTACACCTGAAATACCCCTGGAGTACCCCTGGAGTACCCCTGGAGTACACCTGGAGTACCCCTGAAGTACACCTGAAATACCCCTGGAGTACCCCTGAAATAACCCCTGGAGTACACCTGAAATACCCCTGGAGTACCCATGAAATACCCCTGGAGTACCCCTGGAGAACCCCTGAAGTACCCCTGGAGTACCTCTGAAGTACCCCTGAAATACCCCTGGAGTACCCCTGAAATACCCCTGAAGTACCCCTGAAATACCCCTGGAGAACCCCTGAAGTACCCCTGGAGTACCCTGAAGTACCCCTGAAGTACCCCTGAAGTACCCCTGAAGTACCCCTGAAGTACCCCTGAAGTACCCCTGAAGTACCCCTGAAATACCCCTGAAGTACCCCTGAAATACCCCTGGAGTACCTCTGAAGTACCCCTGAAATACCCCTGAAGTACCCCTGAAATACCCCTGAAGTGTAACGTCGTTCTTCGTTTGTAGAAAGAGAGTCGGACCGAAATGCAGCGTGGTGGTTACTCATGTCTTTAATGAAGAAAGCGATACATGAAATAACTATTACAAAATACAAAACAACAAACAGAACGTGAAATCTAATTACAGCCTATCTGGTGAAACTACACAGAGACAGGAACAATCACCCACGAAATACACAGAGAAACCCCGGCTACCTAAATACGGTTCCCAATCAGAGACAACGAGAATCACCTGACTCTGCTTGAGAACCGCCTCAGGCAGCCAAGCCTATACAACACCCCTACTCAGCCGCAATCCCAAATTCTACAAACCCCAATACGACAAACAATATATAAACCCATGTCACACCCTGGCCTGACCAAATATATAACGAAAACACAAAATACATTTACATTTACATTTAAGTCATTTAGCAGACGCTCTTATCCAGAGCGACTTACAAATACAATGACCAAGGCGTGACAGAACCCCCCCCTAAGGTGCGGACTCCCGGACGCACCTCAAAACGATAGGGAGGGTCCGGGTGGGCGTCTGTCCATGGTGGCGGTTCCGGCTCGGGACGTGGACCCCACTCCATTAAAGTCATAGTTCCTCCCCTTCGCGTCCTGGGATAATCCACCCTCGCCGCCGACCATGGCCTAATAGTCCTCACCCAGAACCCCACTGAACTGAGGAGCAGCTCGTGACTGAGGGGCAGCTCGGGACTGAGGGACAGCTCGGGACTGAGGGGCAGCTCGGGACTGAAGGGCAGCTCGGGACTGAGGGGCAGACTGAGGGCGGGACTGAGGGGCAGCTCGGGACTGAGGGGCAGCTCGGGACTGAGGGGCAGCCGGGACTGAGGGGCAGCCGAGACTGAGGGGCAGCCCGGAACTGAGGGGACTGAGAGAAAGCCCAGTACTGAGATGAAGCCCAGTACTGAGAGGAAGTCCAGTACTGAGATGAAGCTCAGGCAGGTAGTAGGCTCCGGTAGATCCTGGCTGGCTGGCGGATCTGGAAGATTCTGGTTGACTAGCATATCTGGAAGAGACTGGTTGACTGGCAGATCTGGAAGAGACTGGTTGACTGGCAGATCTGGAAGAGACTAGTTGACTGGCAGATCTGGAAGAGACTGGTTGACTGGCAGATCTGGAAGAATCTGGTTGACTGACAGATCTAGAAGATCATGGCTGACTGGCGGATCAAGCTGCTCTATGCAGACTGACAGCTCCTTGCAGACTGACAGCTCTGGCTGCTCCATGCAGGCTGACAGCTCCTTGCAGACTGACAGCTCCTTGCAGACTGGCAGTTCTTTGCAGACTGACAGCTCTTTGCAGACTGACAGCTCTGGCTGCTTCATGCAGACTGACAGCTCTGGCTGCTTCGAACAGACTGACAGCTTTGATTGCTCCATGCAGGCTGACAGCTCTGACTGCTTCATACAGACTGACAGCTCCTTGCAGACTGACAGCTCCTTGCAGACTGGCAGATCTTTGCAGACTGGCAGCTCTGGCTGCGTCATGCAGACTGACAGCTCTGACTGCTCCTTGCAGGCTGACAGCACCCTGCAGACTGGCAGCTCCTTGCAGACTGACAGCTCCTTGCAGACTGGCAGCTCTTTGCAGACTGAGCTCTGACTGCTCCATGGCTGACAGCACCCTGCAGACTGGCAGCTCCTTGCAGACTGACAGCACCTTGCAGACTGACAGCTCCCTGCAGACTGGCAGCTCAGGCTGCTCCGAACAGGCAGGAGGCTCCGGCAGCGCTGTAGAGGAGGAAGGCTCTGATAGCGCTGAACAGGCGGGAGACTCCGACAGCGCAGGAGAAGAGAAAGGCTCTGATAGCGCTGAACAGGCGGGAGACTCCAACAGCGCAGGAGGGAAGGAAAGCTCTGGCTGTGCTGAACAGGCGAGGCGCACAGAAGGCCTGGTGCGTGGTGCTGGAATTGGTGCTACAGGATCGAGGACACGCACAGGAAGCCTGGTGCGAGGAGCTGCTACCGGAGGACTGGTGTGTGGAGGTGGCTCTGGATAGACCGGACCGTGCAGGCGCACTGGAGCTCTTGAGCACCGAGCCTGCCCAAGCTTACCTGGCTCGATGCCCACTCTAGCCCGGCCAATACGAAAGGCTGGTATGAACCGCACCGGGCTATGCCCCCGCACTGGAAACACAGTGCGCTCCATAGCATAACACGGTGTCTGCCCGGTCTCTCTAGCCCACCGGTAAGCACAGGGAGTTTGCTCAGGTCTCCTACCTGGCATAGCCATACTCCCTTTAAGCCCCCCCCCAATAATTGTTTTGGGCTGCTTTTCGGCCTTCCATCCGCGTCGCCGTGCTGCCTCCTCATACCAGCGCCTCTCCGCTTTTGCCACCTCTATTTGCTCCTTGGGGCGACGATATTCACCAGGCTGAGCCCAGGGTCCTTTACCGTCTAATATCTCCTCCCAAGACCAGAAGTCCTTATATCGCTGCTCCTCACAATTGACAGGGAGAGTAGGCTCAGGTCTGACTCCTGACTCTGCTACTCTCTCTCTGAGCACTCCCCTAATAAATATTTGGGGTTGACTTTCGGGTTTCGCTCTGCGCCGCCTTGTCTTTCTTTTCGACTCCATTCGCCTATAGCCCTCTTCGCACTGCTCCAGCGAATCCCAGGCGGGCTCCGGCAATCTCTCTGGGTCGGCCGCCCACGTGTCTATTTCTTCCCACGTCGTATACTCCAAGCCTCTGCTCTCCATAACGTCCTCCCTTCGCTGTTCAAGCTGTCGCTGCCTGTTAACACGCTGCTCGGTCCGTGTGTGGTGGGTGATTCTGTAACGTCGTTCTTCGTTTGTAGAAAGAGAGTCGGACCGAAATGCAGCGTGGTGGTTGCTCATGTCTTTAATGAAGAAAGCGATACATGAAATAACTATTACAAAATACAAAACAACAAACGGAACGTGAAATCTAATTACAGCCTATCTGGTGAAACTACACAGAGACAGGAACCCACGAAATACACAGAGAAACCCCGGCTACCTAAATACGGTTCCCAATCAGAGACTACGAGAATCACCTGACTCTGATTGAGAACCGCCTCAGGCAGCCAAGCCTATACAACACCCCTACTCAGCCGCAATCCCAAATACTACAAACCCCAATACGACAAACAATATATAAACCCATGTCACACCCTGGCCTGACCAAATATATAACGAAAACACAAAATACAATGACCAAGGCGTGACATGAAGTACCCCTAAAATACCCCTGAAGTACCCCTGGAGTACCCCTGAAGTACCCTTGGAGCACCCCTGGTCAGGGAGGTGACCAAAGAACCCGATGGTCACTCTGACAGAGCTCCAGTGTTCCTCTGTGGAGATGGGACAACCTTCCAGAAGGAGAACCATCTCTGCAGAACTCCACCAATCAGGCCTTTATACTAGAGTGGCCAGAAGGAAGTCACTCCTCAGTAAAAGACACATGTCAGCTTGCTTCGAGTTTTGTCAAAAGGCACCTTAAGACTCTCAGACCATGAGAAACCTGATTCTCTGGTCTGTTGTAACCAATATTAACCTCTTTAATATTAACCTCTTCAACCTATGGGGGCGCTATGTCATTATTGGATAAAAAAACGTGCCCGTTTTAAGCACAATATTTTGTCACGAAAAGATGCTCGACTATGCATATAATTGGCAGCTTTGGAAAGAAAACACTCTGCCGTTTTCAAAACTGTGAGTTATCTGTGAGTGCCCCAGAACTGATGCTACAGCTGAATTTTTGAAGCTCTGTTTTACTATCGTCTCCTTATATGGCTGTGAATGTGCTGTGAACGAGCTTATGCTCTCTGCCGTTCGTCCAAGATGTCTGCAGCATTGTGACGTATTTGTAGGCATATAATTGGAAGATTGGCCATAAGAGACTACATTTGCCAGGTGTCCGCCCGGTGTCCTTTGTCTAAATGGGTGCGCAATTCTCAGTGGCAATCATTTTACCATGCCATTCAGAGGGAGAAGCACACTTCCAGGAATGATACATCATTGAAGAGATATGTAGAAAAACACCTTGAGGATTGATTCTAAACAAAGTTTGCCATGTTTTAGTCGATATTATGGAGTTATTTTGGAAAAAGTTTGGCGTTTTTATAACTGAATTTTAAAAAAAAAATTGTTAGCCAAACATGACGCAGAAAACGGACCGATTTCTCCTGCACAAATAATCTTTCAGGAAAACTGAACATTTGCTATCTAACTGAGAGTCTCCTCATTGAAAACATCCGGAGTTCAAAGGTAAATGATTTATTGAATGTTTTTGCTGTTTTTGTGAAAAAATGGTAAATGATTTATTGAATGTTTTTGCTGGCATATTTTTGAAAATCTGAAAATGTAACAAAAGGCTGCTTGAGAGCTGCATATTGATTTAATCATTTTCATGAATAGTTCTGTCTTGAGGCTGTTGGAACCTGGCACCATCCCTCAAGCATCAGTGAAGCATGTGAAGCATGGTGGTGGCAACATCATGCTGCTGTGGGGATGTTTTTCAGTGGCAGGGACTGGGAGACTAGTCAGGATCGAGGGAAAAATGAACGGAGCAAAGTATTGAGAGATCCTTGATGAAAACCTGCTCCAGAGCAGTGCTCAGGACCTCAGACTGGGGCGAAGGTTCCTCTTCCAACAGGATAACGACACTAAGCATACAGCCAAGACAACACAGGAGGTACAAGTCTCTGAATGTTCTTGAGTGGCCCAGCCAGAGCCCGGACCTGATCGAACATCTCTGGAGAGACCTGAAAATAGCTGTGCAGCGACGCTCCCCATCCAACCGGACAGAGCATGAGAAGATCTGCAGAGAAGAATGGGAGAAACTCCCCAAATACAGGTGTGCCAAGCTTGTAGGGTCATACCCAAGAAGACTCGATGCTGTAATCGCTGCCAAAGGTGCTTCAACAAAGTACAGAGTAAAAGGTCTAAAAACATTCTAAAAACCTGTTTTTGTTTTGTCATTATGGGGTATTGTGATGTCATTATGGGGTATTGTGATGTCATTATGTATTGTGTGTAGATTAATGAGGAAAAAAACAAATTTAATACATTTTAGAATAAAGCTGTAACGTAACAAAATGTGAAAAAAGTAAATGTGTCTGAATCCGAAGGCACTGTAATAATCATCCTCCATGTTGAAATGTGACCACTGCTGACTGCAGAACTGAGAGGGATGGTCTTCTTGGTGAGGCATATTAAAACAGACATAACACCCTACAATGATCATTACCTTCCTCTTATCCTAATCCTAACACTGAACCAGTTTTAACCACACTGAACCAGTTTTAACCACACTGAACCAGTTTTAACCACACTGAACCAGTTTTATCACACATTCTCATTCAAACTGTTAGCAGCAGACCAAGACAGCGAACACTGCAACAAAACAAGCAACCAAGTAAATACGAGCAGAAGCGGCACCATCCTATTGTTAACCAATTAAATCACAGTAGCATGAATTTCTACATCCCTTATAGTTTACCCTCCAGCACATACGAGGGAACGTGGTACTTACATCCTATGAGCATGACACAGATGGAGAATATCTTCTCAGAGTTGGTGTTGGGGGAGACGTTGCCAAAGCCCACGCTGGTCAGACTGGAGAAGGTGAAATAGAGGGCTGTGACATACTTGTCCTTTATGGAGGGGCCCGAGCCCCGCACCGTGTCGTTGTAGTGTTTCCCTAACGACTCGCCCAGTGTGTGGAGCCAGCCGATGCTGCCGTTGCGCTCCACGCTGCCGATGGCGTACCAGATGCACGCCAGCCAGTGGGCGATGAGGGCGAACGTGCACATGAGCAGGAAGAGGACGGCGGCGCCATACTCTGAGTAGCGGTCCAGTTTCCTCGCCACGCGGACTAGCCGGAGAAGGCGGGCCGTCTTCAGCAGGCCAATCAGAGTGGTCGTCTGGCAAGAGATAGGAGAAACAGTTTGTTTAGTGTCCAATCTTACTTTGGGAGGTCCTGTGTTGCAGAGTTCTGCTCCATACAAGCCGTAACAAAGCTGATTCAACTCATTAAAGTCTTGATTGAAGACTATTATTAGTCGATTGGTTGAATCAGATGTCTGACTGCTTGGCTGGACCAAAAGCCTGGACCCACACTGGCCTTCTGCAGATTGGATAGCCCTGTTATTTATTTATTTTATTTTTTATTTCACCTATATTAAACTAGTTGAGAACAAGTTCTCATTTGCAACTGCGACCTGGCCAAGATAAAGCATAGGATGGGTGTTGCCATCGTGACCAGTGAACTGAGATAAGGTGGAGCTTATGGACCTAGCATGGACTTGTAGATGACCTGGAGCCAGTGGATCTGGCGACGAATATGTAGCGAGGGCCAGCCGACTAGAGCATACAGGTCGCAGTGGTGGGTGGTATAAGGTGCTTTAGTAACAAAATGGATGGCACTATGATTGAATGAACTGCATCCAGTTTGCTGAGTAGAGTATTGGAAGCTATTTTGTAGATGACATTGCCGAAGTCGAGGATCGGTAGGATAGTCAGTTTTACTGGGGTAAGTTTGGTGGCGTGAGTGAAGGAGACTTTGTTGTGAAATGGAAGCCGACTCTAGATTTGATTTCGGATTGCAGATGTTTGATATGAGTCTGGAAGTAGAGTTTGCAGTCTAGCCAGACACCTAGGTACTTATAGATGTCCACATATTCTAGGTCGGAACCATCCAGGGTGGTGATGCTAGTCGGGCGTACGGGTGCAGGCAGCGAACGGTTGAAAAGCATGCATTTGGTTTTACTAGAGTTTAAGTTGGCCACGGAAGAAGTGTTGTATGGCATTGAAGCTCGTTTGGAGGTTAAATAGCACAGTGTCCAAGGAAGGGCCAGAAGTATTCAGAATGGTGTCGTCTGCGTAGAGGTGGATCAGGGAATCGCCCGCAGCAAGAGCAACATCATTGATATATACAGAGAAAAGAGTCGGCCTGAGAATTGAACCCTGTGTTAACCCCATAGAGACTGCCAGAGGACCGGACAACATGCCCTCCGATTTGACACTGTCTGCAAAGTAGTTGGTGAACCAGGCAAGGCAGTCATTAGAAAAACCGAGGCTACTGAGTCTGAGGTCAGTTCAAAGTTAAAATTGCTTTATTGTCCATTCAGGATAAATTACATTAGTGAAATTTATAAAATGTGCTGTGGACCATCCTCTGCCCTACACTTGTACCGGATCCCCTCAGCAGCACTGTACTAGCGGAGATCTTCCCATGAACCCTCCCCATGATTCACTGTGCTGTCGGTTGGTTCTGTTATTCCCACCCATTATACTTGTCTTGAGGAGCCCCCACCACGTCTATACAGCAAATTAACAAGGACCCGATTACATCCCTGCTTGGCAGAAAGCCTAGTTCCTCACTTCACAATAAATGATAGTCCTCTGCTGCGGATAATGTCCACTTCCTTGGCTCACTGGCCACTTGAGGTTCAATTAATTAAACATTGGCAAGAAGGTTGACAGTACAAACTTTCATAGTTGTTTTTCTGCTCCGGAGCCTTTGTGGGGATATCCCTGACTTGTAGTTCATTGGAGGTCCATTAATAATGGAGTAATTGAACGGAGTTTTTATTTTTGAGGTCCCAAAAGCTAATTGCAAATAGCTTTCAATATTTGTGGCTATCAACAGGTCAATATATCTAACCACCCTTAAATACGAAATCAAACCTTTAAAACCAAGATTCATATCTGATAATCCCTGTAACTTAAGATGCATTCCAACACAGGTTGTCCTCACAAAACTCCATTACCCACAATGCACTTCCACTATCCACCATTCCTCACCTCCTCTCCGCTGCGGTAGATGAGCAGGTCGAAGGGGATGGCCGCCACCATGTCGATGAGGAACCAGCCCTTGAAGTAGTGGATCGCTATCCTCAGCGGGGCGCTGACCACCTCGTCGTTAGTGTTGACGTATGTCGTCCTGAAGTTGATGACGATGTCCACGATGAACATGATGTCCACGATGAGGTCGACCACGTTGAGCGGCGAGCACGAGTAGCCACAGTTCAACATGGCTGCCTCTTCCTGGTCGTGGAGTAGGAAGGCGGCGGAGTAAGGGGTCAAGATGGCCGTGTAGATGACCAGCAGCAGGATGAGCCAGTCCCACACCGCCTTGAAGGGGCTGTAGTGGAGGACGGTCCACTTGTGGATACGAGGTGCCTGGAGCTTGTACTCCGGGAGGACGTCGGCACCCAGTGACAGCACCTGGCAGGGGAGATGGGGAGAGGGTTTAGCCTTTCTGATCTGGTAGTTGGATCAATATGATAGCGTTATACAGAGAGAGAGAGAGAGAGAGAGAGAGAGAGAGAGAGAGAGAGAGAGAGAGAGAGAGAGAGAGAGAGAGAGAGAGAGAGAGAGAGAGAGAGAGAGAGAGAGAGAGAGAGAGAGAGGGCAAGAGAAAGACAAAGAGACAGAGAGACAGGGAAAGAGAAGGATGGGATTCGGGCAGGGAAGGACAAGATGAAAGTTCCCCAAAACCTTACATTTACATTTGAGCGACTTAAAGTTAGTGCATTCATCTTAAGATAGCTAGGTGGCACAACCACATATCACATTCATAGTAAGCCATTTTTCCTCAGTAAAGTAGCTATCAGCAAAGTCAGAGCTAGATGGTGCCATAGAACATGGCGTTTTGTGTAACTTATTTTTTAACTTATTGTGTACATAATGTTGCTACAACCGTCTCTTACGACCGAAAATAACTTCTAGACATCAGAAAAGCGATTACTCACCGCGGACTGGAATAAACTTTTTCCTTTAACGAGTCCGGCAAGAACGAGAGTCCAACGAGAAGTATATCCTGCTTTCACTGTAACAGGCCCAGATCCACGCCTTTCACTGTAACAGGCCCAGATCCACGCCTTTCACTGTAACAGGCCCAGATCCACGCCTTTCACTGTAACAGGCCCAGATCCACGCCTTTCACTGTGAACAGGCCCAGATCCACGCCTTTCACTGTAACAGGCCCAGATTCACGCCTTTCACTGTAACAGGCCCAGATCCACGCCTTTCACTGTAACAGGCCCAGATCCACGCCTTTCACTGTAACAGGCCCAGATCCACGCCTTTCACTGTAACAGGCCCAGATCCACGCCTTTCACTGTAACAGGCCCAGATCCACACCTTTCACTGATCCACGCCTTTCGCGTGAAGAAAAGACACCGGAAAAGGGGACGCAGATCGGGAATCCTTCTGAAAATCTGGATGCGAGCGAGTAAACTCCCACTGCCTTCCATTCTTCTCGCTAACGTGCAATCATTGGACAATAAAATGGATGACCTACGATTAAGATTATCCTACCAATGGGACATTAAAAACTGTAACATCTTATGTTTCACCGAGACGTGGCTGAATGAAGATATGGACAACATAGAGCTAGTAGGATTTTCCATGAACCAGCGGGTGTGTATGTCTTTTTGTCAATAACAGCTGGAGCGCAATGTCTAATATTAAAGAAGTCTCGAGGTATTGCTCGCCTGAGGTAGAGTACCTGATAATAAGATGTAGACTGCACTATCTACCAAGAGAGTTCTCATCTGTATTATTCGTAGCCGTCTATTTACCACCACAAAACGAAGCTGGCACTAAGACCGCACTCAACCAACTCTATAAGGCCATAAGAAGAAAACGATCACCCAGAAGCGGCGCTCCTAGTGGCCGGGGACTTTAATGCAGGCAAACTTAAATCAGTTTTACTACATTTTTACCTGCATGTCACATGTGCAACCAGGGGAAAAAAAATCCTAGACCACCTTTACTCCACACACAGAGATGCATATAAAGCTCTCCCCCGCCCTCCATTTGGCAAATTTGACCATAATTCTATCCTCCTGATTCCTCCTTACAATCAAAAACTAATGCAGGAAGTACCAGTGACTCGCTCAATACGGAAGTGGTCAGATGACGCGGATGCTACACTACAGGACTGTTTTGTTAGCACAGACTGGAATATGTTCTGGGATTCATTCAATGGCACCACCTCATAAATAAATAAGGGAACAAGAAGATGACGTCATCCCCACAGTGACCATACGTACATTCCTCAACCAGAAGCCATGGATTACAGGCAACATCCGCATCGAGCTAAAGTCTAGAACTGATGCTTTCAAGGAGCGGGACACTAATCCGGACGCTTATAAGAAATCCCGCTATGCCCTCAGACGAACCATTAAACAAGCAAAGCATCAATAAGGGATTAAGATTGAATCCTACTACACCGGCTTTGACGCTCGTCAGATGTGGCAGGGCTTGAAAACTATTACAGACTGCAAAGGGACACCCAGACGCGAGCTGCCCAGTGATGCGAGCCCACCATTTGAGCTAAATGCCTTTTATGCTCGCTTCGAGGCAAGCAACACTGAAGCATGCACTAGAGCACCAGCAGTTCTGGATGACTGTGTGATAACGCTCTCGGTAGCCGATATGAACAAAACCTTTAAACAGGTCAACATTCACAAAGCCTCTGGGCCAGACAGATTACCAGAACGTGTAGTCAAAGCATGCACGGCCCAACAGGCAAGTGTCTTCACTGACATTTTCAAAATCTCCCTGACCAAGTCTGTAATACCTACATGTTTCAAACAGCCCACCATAGTCCCTGTGCCCAAGGAAGCGAAGGTAACTGTCTAAATGATTACCGCCCTGTGGCACTCACGTTGGTAGCCATGAAGTGCTTTGAAAGGCTGGTCATCAACAGGATCCTCCCCGGACACCCTAGACCCACTCCAATTTGCATACGGCCCCAACAGATCCATAGATGATGCAATCTCAATCGCACTCCACACTGTCCTTTCTCACCAGGACAAAACGAACACCTATGTGAGAATGCTCAGGGGTGTGTACTTAGTCCCCTCCTGTATTCCCTGTTAACCCACGACTGCGTGGCCAAACACGACTCCAACACCATCATTAAGTTTGCTGACGACACAACAGTGGTAGGCCTGATCACCGACAACGATGAGACTGCCTATAGGGAGGAGGTCAGAGAACTGGCAGTGTGGTGCAAGGACAAAAACCTGTCCCTCAATGTGAGAAAGACTAAGGAGCTGATCATGGACTCCAGGAAAAGGCATACAAAACAGGCCCCCATTAACATCGACAGGAATATAGTGGAGCGGGTTGAGAGTTTCAAGTTCTTTGGTGTCCACATCACCAACGGACTATCCTGGTCCAGACATACCAAAACGGTCGTGAAGAGGAGACAACAAAACATTTTCCCCCTCAGGAGACTGAAAATATTTGGCATGGGTCCCAAGATACTCAACAGGTTCTACAGCTGCACAATCGAGAGCATCCTGACCGGTTGCATCACCGTCTGGTATGACAACTGCTTGGCATCTGACCATAAGTTCCTACAGAGGGTAATGCGAACGGCCCAATACGTCACCGGGGCCTACCATCCAGCTTCCTACCATCCAGGACCTATATAATAGGCGGTATCAGAGTTTTTTCTGCTACCGCACGGCAAGCGGTACCGGAGCGCCAAGTCTCGGACCAAGAGGCTCCTCAACAGCTTCTACCCCCAAGCCATAAGACTGCTGAACAATTCATAAAAACGCCACCGGACAATTTACATTGACACATCACTCCCTTTTTGTACACTCGCTGTTTGTTTGTTACCGAGTCACTTCGCCCCCACATACAGTACATGTACAGATTACCTCAACTAGCCTGTAACCCCGCACACAGACTTGGTATATATTTTCTTCTTCTTGAACTGCACTGTTGGTTAAGGTAAGTCAGCATTTCACAGTAAAGTCGACGCATGTGACAAATACATTTAGATTTGATTTGATTTAGTAAGGGGTAAAAAAAAACACACAAAAAACAATAACAAAAGTAGAGGTTGGGTTTTAGATGTTTTCAGGAGATGGGCAGGGACTCCGCTATTCACCATTTGGGGTGCCTTGGACTGCGCTGAGTAGGAGTTGCTCTCCTGTAGGGGTGGGAGGGCCAGGAGACCAGAGGTGGCAGAACAGTGTGCTCAGGTTGGGGTGTAGCGTTTGAGCAGAGCCTGAAGGTAGGGATGGGCAGTTCATCTTGTTGCTTCATAGGCAAAAGTATCATGGTCTGATTGCCAAGGAGTAACAATATGTAACAACATCAATGCTGTAAGCCTGTCGACCACACAACACATCCTCCAACGGCACCGAGTGACGATGAAACAACTTTACAAGGTGCCATTTGAGAGATACTCTGACAGAGTCAAGAATATGCGACATGACTTTGTAGAGGTATGTATGCAACACTACTTCCAGTACTTCAGACATACCATATTTACTCATCTGTATATCCTTTTGTCTGTTACAGAGAGTATTGGAGCTGGATGCCCATGTAATTCGCCATGAATTTATTTATGTGGATGAGGTTGGCTTCAACCTCACCAAAACCAGGCGCCGCGGAATAAATGTAATAGAGGGCAATTACCAATGTCCCTGGACAGCGTGGGGGTAATATAACTATGTCTGCTGCCATCACTCAAAACGGGGTCCTCCATCACAATGCCACACTGGGTCCGTACAACACCGGCCATATGCTCACTTTTCTGGATGCAATTTACACAATGCTTGTTCCTGATCCAGATCAGGAGCCTGCTAGATTTGTGGTTTTATGGGACAATGTTAGTTTTCACCGGGCTGTTCTGGTCCAAAACTGGTTTGCCACGCATCCACAATGTGTAGTTTTGTACCTACCCCCATATTCACCTTTTCTAAGTCCCATAGAGGAATTCTTCTCAGCCTGGTGCTGGAAAGTGTATGATCTCCAACCCTATGCCCGCATGCCGCTTCTCCAGGCAATGGAGGACGCATGTGGGGACATAGAGGTTGTCTCTGTCCAAGGTTGGATACGCCATGCTAGGAGATACTTCCCTCCATGTGGGGACATAGAGGTTGCCTCTGTCCAAGGTTGGATACGCCATGCTAGGAGATACTTCCCTCCATGTGGGGACATAGAGGTTGCCTCTGTCCAAGGTTGGATACGCCATGCTAGGAGATACTTCCCTCCATGTGGGGACATAGAGGTTGCCTCTGTCCAAGGTTGGATACGCCATGCTAGGAGATACTTCCCTCCATGTGGGGACATAGAGGTTGCCTCTGTCCAAGGTTGGATACGCCGTGCTAGGAGATACTTCCCTCCATGTGGGGGCATAGAGGTTGCCTCTGTCCAAGGTTGGATACGCCACGCTAGGAGATACTTCCCTCCATGTGGGGACATAGAGGTTGCCTCTGTCCAAGGTTGGATACGCCGTGCTAGGAGATACTTCCCTCCATGTGGGGACATAGAGGTTGCCTCTGTCCAAGGTTGGATACGCCATGCTAGGAGATACTTCCCTCCATGTGGGGACATAGAGGTTGCCTCTGTCCAAGGTTGGATACACCATGCTAGGAGGTACTTCCCTCCATGTGGGGACATAGAGGTTTCCTCTGTCCAAGGTTGGATACGCCATGCTAGGAGATACTTCCCTCCATGTGGGGACATAGAGGTTGCCTCTGTCCAAGGTTGGATACGCCATGCTAGGAGGTACTTCCCTCCATGTGGGGACATAGAGGTTTCCTCTGTCCAAGGTTGGATACGCCATGCTAGGAGATACTTCCCTCCATGTGGGGACATAGAGGTTGCCTCTGTCCAAGGTTGGATACGCCATGCTAGGAGGTACTTCCCTCCATGTGGGGACATAGAGGTTGCCTCTGTCCAAGGTTGGATACGCCATGCTAGGAGATACTTCCCTCCATGTGGAGACATAGAGGTTGCCTCTGTCCAAGGTTGGATACGCCATGCTAGGAGATACTTCCCTCGATGTGGGGACATAGAGGTTGCCTCTGTCCAAGGTTGGATACGCCATGCTAGGAGATACTACCCTCCATGTGGGGACATAGAGGTTGCCTCTGTCCAAGGTTGGATACGCCATGCTAGGAGATACTTCCCTCCATGTGGAGACATAGAGGTTGCCTCTGTCCAAGGTTGGATACGCCATGCTAGGAGATACTACCCTCGATGTTTGGCAAGAGAAAACGTATCTTGTGATGTGGACAAAGTATTGAAGAGCACTGGTGATCCCCCCTACCAATTCCTGGACTGACCCCCCCGGGACCCCACACACACAATTGTGTTCTTTACTGTATTCTAAAGAATATACTTTTGGTGTACATATGTTTATGGTTTTGTTGTATGCTACTGTATACAACAGTAATGTTTGGCCTAATAAATATTTTCTGTTTCTACATTGCATTGGTGTTTACAGTGTACTTGTTACCCCTCTCAGCAGATTACTTTCACTGTAGAACATTGTATTGAAATGTAGATATAAGCCTATGAAAGACCAAAGAGCTTTAGATTTAGAACAACAGTGTTTACATGGTATATCCAGACATGTACTATTATGAAAGCAGTGTTTGCCATTTGATGCAAATGCTTCATTCTGACATGTGTTTATTGCCTTTTGAATGCAGTGTTACATTTTGAAGGAGATGTGAGGCATTTTGTGCATGCAGTTTTGGGAAATGGAGACCGTTTTGCAAACATGTGTAAGCAGTTGGAAAACACTGTAAGATGGTACATCTGTAGATATGATGAAAAGACTGGTCCCCTGTTCGAACAGCTCTGCTCTGCCTTAATTTACTCAGCCCCTGCATGTTGTTCACTACCTTCGTGACTCTGGCTCGTCCTCTCTCTCACTGGCTGGCAGTTTGGCCCTGGAAAGGGCTAGCAGTGTCTATCAATGGAGGGTACCAGGTCAGGAAGGTACAAGCAAGAGGGAATTGATTCGGTACAAACAGTGCAATATCACCTCTGAGGTCACATCCCTAATGTCACGGTGGCATACTTTCACGACCCTCTCAAACAATAAGGATTCCATTTTTGTCTCTCAGGAAGAGGGCGTGAACATTAACGAGGAGCACTGCAGCAGGATTTGAATACTGAGGATACGGGACATGCCAGTCCATCTGTTTATAAGTATTGATTTGAATTAGCATTTTGGGCTAATTCCATTTCCCCCATTCTAATCAATTTGGCAGGGAGCCTTGGGTAGATGCTAAAACAATTACTAAAATAATTACATTGAGAGCAGACAAGCAAGAGATTTGCCAAAGCCTCAAGAGAATTGGAGAGAGCTTTCGGTGTCCTGAATGTGGTATTTATAGTCTTCGTCAATTGGTTTACATTAGACTCAAAACTGGCCTAAAGACTTTTAAAGTAGCCTCTTTGTGTGTGTGTGTCAGTGTGTGTGTGTGTCAATGTGTGTGTATCAGTATGTTTGTGTGTCAGTGTGTTTGTACTGTGTGTGTGTGTGTGTGTGTTTGCGTGTGTGTTTGCGTGTGTGTGTGTGTGTGTCAGTGTGTGTGTGTGTGTGTGTGTGTGTGTGTCAGTGGGTGTGTGTGTGTGTGTGTGGGAGTTTGTGTGTGTCAATGCATGTGTGTGTGTGTGCGGGAGTTTGTGTGTATGTGTGTGTGTCAGTTGTGTGTGTGTGGGAGTTTGTGTGTGTGTTATTGTGTGCCAGTGTGTGTGTGTCTGTGTGTGCACGTGTGTGTCTGTGTCTGTGTGTGCACGTGTGTGTCAGTGTGTCAGTGTGTGTGTGTGCGTGTGTGTGCGTGTGTGTGTCTGTGTGTGTGTCTGTGTGCGTCAGTCTGTGTGTGTGTGTCAGTGTGTGTTTGTGTGTCAGTGTGTGTTTGTGTGTCAATGTGTGTGTGTGTGTCTGTGTGTGTGTCACTGTGTATGTGTGTGTGTGTGTGACATAAACTCACAGCGGCATATTGAAAGACATTGACTTTGCCTGGTCAGTCTCCCAGTGATGAATGTGGATGAGAGCTAAAGCCAAGGGAACGTGTCAGAAATAAATAAACCGTCAGCAACCAGCACGAACCAATTTAACGCTGTGTGAGGTCAAACTGTGATGGTCACCGTGACGCTAGATGGACTGCCATCACCGTGACGCTAGATGGACTGCCATCAACGTGACGCTAGACGGACTGCCATCACCGTGATGCTAGATGGACTGCCATCACCGTGATGCTAGATGGACTGCCATCACCGTGATGCTAGATGGACTGCCATCACCGTGATGCTAGATGGACTGCCATCACCGTGACGCTAGATGGACTGCCATCACCGTGATGCTAGATGGACTGCCATCACCGTGATGCTAGATGGACTGCCATCACCGTGATGCTAGATGGACTGCCATCACCGTGATGCTAGATGGACTGCCATCACCGTGATGCTAGATGGACTGCCATCACCGTGACGCTAGATGGACTGCCATCACCGTGATGCTAGATGGACTGCCATCACCGTGATGCTAGATGGACTGCCATCACCGTGATGCTAGATGGACTGCCATCACCGTGATGCTAGATGGACTGCCATCACCGTGATGCTAGATGGACTGCCATCACCGTGACGCTAGATGGACTGCTAGATGGACTGCCATCACCGTGATGCTAGATGGACTGCCATCACCGTGATGCTAGATGGACTGCCATCACCGTGATGCTAGATGGACTGCCATCACCGTGATGCTAGATGGACTGCCATCACCGTGATGCTAGATGGACTGCCATCACCGTGACGCTAGATGGACTGCCATCACCGTGATGCTAGATGGACTGCCATCACCGTGATGCTAGATGGACTGCCATCACCGTGATGCTAGATGGACTGCCATCACCGTGATGCTAGATGGACTGCCATCACCGTGATGCTAGATGGACTGCCATCACCGTGATGCTAGATGGACTGCCATCACCGTGATGCTAGATGGACTGCCATCACCGTGATGCTAGATGGACTGCCATCACCGTGATGCTAGATGGACTGCCATCACCGTGACGCTAGATGGACTGCCATCACCGTGACGCTAGACGGACTGCCATCACCGTGACGCTAGACGGACTGCCATCACCGTGATGCTAGACGGACTGCCATCACCGTGACGCTAGACGGACTGCCATCACCGTGACGCTAGACGGACTGCCATCACCGTGACGCTAGATGGACTGCCATCACCGTGACGCTAGACGGACTGCCATCACCGTGACGCTAGACGGACTGCCATCACCGTGACGCTAGACGGACTGCCATCACCGTGACGCTAGACGGACTGCCATCACCGTGACGCTAGACGGACTGCCATCACCGTGACGCTAGACGGACTGCCATCACCGTGACGCTAGACGGACTGCCATCACCGTGACGCTAGACGGACTGCCATCACCGTGACGCTAGATGGACTGCCATCACCGTGACGCTAGACGGACTGCCATCACCGTGACGCTAGATGGACTGCCATCACCGTGATGCTAGACGGACTGCCATCACCGTGACGCTAGACGGACTGCCATCACGTGACGCTAGATGGACTGCCATGAACATGTACGGTTATGCGAAGAACATCCTCAGCCCTCATGTCATACGTAAATTGGACACACACACACACACACAATTTATTAATATGCACAGGGTCCTCCCCTCTCTCTGATAGACTGTAGCTGTTTGTGATTTAATATTTAATATGCACAGGGTCCCATCCAGCTGACGACTACTGAAAGTTTTGCTGTTGATAAGAAGCTCTATAATCTGTTCTATAATCTGTTCTTAAACCTCTTGAAGCTAGGGGGCACTAATTTCATTTTTGGAAAAATAACGTGCCCAAAGTAAACAGCCTATTTCTCAGGACCGGATGCTAGAATATGCATACAATTGACGGCTTAGGATAGAAAACACTCTAAAGTTTCCAAAACTGTAAAAATATTGTCTGTGAGTATAACAGAACTGATATTGCAGGCGAAAGCCTAAGAAAAATCCAATCCGGAAGTGACTCATATTTTGAAACCGTTGTGTTCCTATGCACCCCTATTGGCCATTGAAAGGGATATCAACCAGATTCCTTTTTCTACGTCTTCTCTAAGGTGTCTACAGCATTTTGACGTAGTTTCACGCCTTTATGTTGAAGAATGAGCGTAAACGACTACATTGCGTAAGTGGCCAGCTGAGGGCTCTAAGAGTGATTCTTGCGTAGGTAGTCATTTTTCCTCTCGCACCTACTGAAAAGCCAATTGTCCCGGTTGATATATTATCGAATAGATATTTGAAAAACACCTTGAGGATTGATTATAAAAAACGTTTGCCATGTTTCTGTCGATATTATGGATATAATTAGCAATTTTTTTCGCCGTTGTCGTGACCGCTATTTCCGGTGGATTTCTCAACATAACACGACCAACAAACGGAGGTATTTTGGGTATGAAAATAATCTTTATGGAACAAAAGGAACATTTGGTGTCTAACCTTGAGTCCCGTGAGTGAAAACATCCGAAGCTCATCAAAGGTAGACGATTAATTTGATTGCGTTTCTGATTATTGTGACCAAGCATCCTGCTGCTAGCTGGACATAATGCTATGCTAGGCTATCGATAAACTTACACAAACGCTTGTCTTGCTTTGGCTGTAAAGCATAATTTCAAAATCTGAGATGACAGGGTGATAAACAAAAGGCTAAGCTGTGTTTCACTATATTTCACTTGTGATTTCATGAATATGAATATTTTCTTGTAATGTTTTTTGACCGTTGTGCTATGCTAATTAGTGTAGTTGATGACAATTCTCCCGGATCCGGGATGGGTAGTTCCAAGAGGTTTTAAAGGAGTCTCTCTATAAGACAAGGATTGACAGGTACTGAGTCGTACTGACACCAAGGTCTTTTTTTTTTTTACAGAAGATGTCCATGCCATGTGTGACGATGGCTATCATGGGACATTCTTCCGGCACTAATGGAACTCATTAACAATTCAGGGGCTTCAGTTTTCTACTGTAAACGTGTGATGTCACAGGGACCTCAGGTCATTCTACATCAACCAACGCTAGATCGGTTGTCATTTCAGGAGCGTTCGGGGTTGATACCCTTTTTAATAATGCAAGTACATCTCATGACTCGTATAAGATATAGGATGCCATTAGGCCGACAACGCTTTGCCAACAGGCAGCCGCTGCTAAGAACACAAGGGTCACCATGACACAACCAGCACTGACAAAAGCAACAGATATGGCAGTGAAGCTGATCAATGTGTTTGAGCTACATATACCCAGTTCTCACCCTGCCTTGACATCTCTTAGATATAAGATATAAGTACAATGAAAAGTGTAAGCGCGATCACTGTCTCCTTTTTCAGTGTCACAGCCAACACAGGAGAATGAGAGTGAGAGAGAGAGAGAGATCGAAAACAAACTCAATTTTGATTAACTCCCGTATCTACTGGGTGAAATACCACAGTGTGTCGTCACAGCAGCAAGATGTGTGACCTGTTGCCACAAGAAAAGGGCAACCAGTGAAGAACAAACACCATTGTAAAACAACCCATATTTATGTTTATTTATTTTCCCTTTAACTATTTGCACATCGTTACAACAACGTATATAGACATCATATGACATTTGAAATGTCTTTATTCTTTTAGAACTTTTGTGAGTGTAATGTTTACTGTTAATTTTTTATAGTTTATTTCACTTTTGTTTATTATCTATTTCACTTGCTTTGGCAAATGTGAACAGATGTTTCCCATGCCAATAAAGCCCTTGAATTGAATTGATAGAAGAGGACACCAACCTATATGAGAGGATCTCTCTGGCTCTCTACACCAGCATCTTCTATTCAAGTAGCCCGATTCCCCAGTTTGAATCCAATGCATTGTGGCATACATGCTCACATGCAGTCAGCAGCAAGCCCAGATTTAAGATGAATAGTTTATAGCCATATTTCATGCTAATACTATATCTATTTTGATCTTGGCCTGTTTATAAGGGTAAGGGTGGCAGGGTAGCCTTGTGGTTAGAGCATTGGACTAGTAACCCGAAGGTGGCTAGTGCTGAATCCCCAAGCTGACAAGGTACAAATCTGCCGTTCTGAACAGGCAGTTAACCCACTGTTCCTAGGCCATTGTTGAAAATAAGAATTTGTTCTTAACCGATTTGCCTAGTTAAATAAAGGTAAAATGCTACTAAACAAATCAGTGAGATATTTGCTTTTGTGGAGAAGAGAGACTTAAAGCCCAACTCTTTCCTGTTGGAGGCTAAAGTGAAGGAGAAGAGAGACTCAAAGCCCTACTCCTTCCTGTTAGAGGTTAGAATGAAGGAGAAGAGGGAGAAGAGAGACATTTAAAGTGATGATGGTGCTGATGAAAAAGTAAGGAGTTGGTTGGAGCTTAGAGAGAGAGTGAGAGGGCGAAGGAAAGCTGGGAATCTGGGGATGGGAGGATGGGGGGGTTGTAAAGATGGAGGCAAGATTATGTCTGGCTTCCCTGTGAGGTAATATGCTCTTTTGTTATGTTTAATGGGAACCAGCAGCGGTGGATAGGGAAAGGTCACGGAGAAAGCCAAGTCTCACACACACACACACACACACACACACACACACACACACACACACACACACACACACACACACACACACACACACACACACACACACACACACACACACACACACACACACACACACACACACACACACACACACACACACACACACACACACATACACACACACTCTCTCAATTCAATTCAATTCAATGTAATATGGTCATACATTTGGCAGGAGGTTAGAAAGAGCAGCTCAGTTTCCACCTCATTTTGTGGGCTGTGTGCACGTAGTCTTCTCTTGAGAGCCAGGTCTGCCTATGACGGCCTTTCTCAATAGCAAGGCTATGCTCACCGAGTCTGTACATGGTCAAAGCTTTCCTTAAGTGTGGGTCAGTCACAGTGTTCAGGTACTCTGTTTAGGGCCAAATAGCATTCTAGTCTATCACCTGTATATCCACCTTCCCTGGACCTGAGCGAGCTGTGATCATTCTTGCTTCCCAAATCACTGGTGGCTCTTTATCAGCGATGCTTCGCACCACCGGGTCATCTGATGAATAGCCATTTGCAACCAGCACTTCAATTCTGAATAAGATACAAATATGATACGACACACAAATCGGATACTTTGGTTATAGGCATACCTGGATTCATCAGCACATCACAAACCTGGGGACATAACTCATCCACAGCATTTCACAGATACAGGTTTAAACACCACATATACACAAACAAAGTCAATTCAATGCACCTTTAAGGGGCCTTTTTGAGCCCACCTAGATGTGTCTTTGAGGGACTAGAGCACCCTGCACCCCCACACCCTGCATCCCCACACCCTGCATCCCCACACCCTGCACCCCCACACCCTGCATCCCCACACCCTGCATCCCCCACCCTGCATCCCCCACCCTGGATCCCCACCCTGCATCCCCTGGATCCCCACCCTGCATCACCACCCTGCACCCCCACACCCTGCATCCCCACACCCTGCATCCCCACACCCTGCATCCCCACACCCTGCATCCCCACCCTGGATCCCCACCCTGCATCCCCACACCCTGCATCCCCACCCTGATCCCCACCCTGCATCCCCACCCTGCATCCCCACACCCTGCATCCCCACACCCTGCATCCCCACCCTGCATCCCCACACCCTGCATCCCCACACCCTGGATCCCCACCCTGCATCCCCACACCCTGGATCCCCACCCTGCATCCCCACACCCTGCATCCCCACACCCTGGATCCCCACCCTGCATCCCCTGCATCCCCCACCCTGCATCCCCACCCTGCATCCCCTGGATCCCCACCCTGCATCCCCACCCTGCATCCCCACACCCTGCATCCCCTGCATCCCCACACCCTGCATCCCCACACCCTGCATCCCCACCCTGCATCCCCACACCCTGCATCCCCACACCCTGCATCCCCACCCTGCATCCCCACACCCTGCATCCCCACCCTGCATCCCCTGGATCCCCACTCTGCATCCCCACCCTGCACCCCCACACCCTGCATCCCCACACCCTGCATCCCCACACCCTGCATCCCCACCCTGCATCCCCACCCTGATCCCCACCCTGCATCCCCACACCCTGCATCCCCACACCCTGCACCCCCACCCTGCATCCCCACACCCTGCATCCCCCCCTGCATCCACACCCTGCATCCCCACCCTGCATCCCCACACCCTGCATCCCCACACCCTGCATCCCCACACCCTGCATCCCCACCCTGCATCCCCACACCCTGCATCCCCACACCCTGCATCCCCACCCTGCATCCCCACACCCTGCATCCCCACCCTGCATCCCCACACCCTGCATCCCCACACCCTGCATCCCCACCCTGCATCCCCTGCATCCCCACCCTGCATCCCCACCCTGCATCCCCTGCATCCCAAATCTGCATCCCCACCCTGCATCCCCACACCCTGCATCCCCTGGATCCCTGCACCCTGCACCCTGCATCCCCACCCTGCATCCTCCACCCTGCATCCCCACCCTGCATCCCCACCCTGCATCTCCTGGATCCCCACCCTGCATCCCCAACCCTGCATCCCCACATCCTGCATCCCCACACCCTGCATCCCCAACCTGCATCCCCCACCCTGCATCCCCACCCTGCATCCCCACACCCTGCATCCCCACACCCTGCATCCCCACACTACATCCCCACACCCTGGAATCCCCCACCCTGCATCCCCACACCCTGCATCCACATCCTGCATCCCCACACCCTGCATCCCCACCCTGCATCCCCACCCTGCATCCACACCCTGCATCCACATCCTGCATCCCCACATCCTGCATCCACATCCTGCATCCCCACCCTGCATCCCCACACCCTGCATCCCCACACCCTGCATCCCCCACCCTGCATCCCAAACCCTGCATCCCCACACCCTGCATCCCCACCCTGCATCCACACCCTGCATCCACACCCTGCATCCCCCCACCCTGCATCCACACCCTGCATCCACACCCTGCATCCCCACATCCTGCATCCACATCCTGCATCCCCACCCTGCATCCACATCCTGCATCCCCACCCTGCATCCACATCCTGCATCCCCACCCTGCATCCCCCACCCTGCATCCCCACCCTGCATCCCCCACCCTGCATCCCCACATCCTGCATCCACATCCTGCATCCACACCCTGCATCCCCACCCAAATCACCTGGATCCCCATCACCCTGCATCCCCCACACCCTGATGAATCCCCAACCCACTTCATTCTGAATACGATCCCCACCTGCACCCCCAAATCCCTGGATACTTTGGTTATAGGCATACCTGGATTCATCCCATCACAAACCTGGGGACATAACTCATCCACAGCATTTCACAGATACAGGTATATACACCCATATACACAAACAAAGTCCCTGCACCTTTAAGGGGCCTTGATCCCCACCTAGATGTGTCTTTCCTAGAGCACCCTGCACCCCCACACCCTGCATCCCCACACCCTGCATCCCCCACCCTGCATCCCCACACCCTGCATCCCCACACCCTGCATCCCCACACCCTGCATCCCCACACCCTGCATCCCCACACCCTGCATCCCCCTGGATCCCCACCCTGCATCCCCACACCCTGCATCCCCACACCCTGCATCCCCACCCTGGATCCCCACCCTGCATCCCCACACCCTGCATCCCCACACCCTGCACCCCCCACCCTGCATCCCCACACCCTGCATCCCCACACCCTGCATCCCCACACCCTGCATCCCCACACCCTGCATCCCCACACCCTGCATCCCCACCCTGCACCCCCCACCCTGCATCACCCTGCATCCCCACCCTGCATCTCCTGGATCCCCACCCTGGATCCACACCCTGCATCCCCACCCTGCATCCACACCCTGCATCCACACCCTGCATCCACACCCTGCATCCCCACCCTGCATCCACATCCTGCATCCACACCCTGCATCCCCACCCTGCATCTCCTGGATCCCCACCCTGATCCACACCCTGCATCCCCACCCTGCATCCACACCCTGCATCCCCACCCTGCATCTCCTGGATCCCCATCCTGCATCCACATCCTGCATCCCCACCCTGCATCTCCTGCATCCCCACCCTGCATCCCCTGGATCCCCACCCTGCATCCCCTGGATCCCCACCCTGCATCTCCTGGATCCCCACCCTGGATCCCCACCCTGGATCCACACCCTGCATCCCCACCCTGCATCCACACCCTGCATCCCCACCCTGCATCTCCTGGATCCCCATCCTGCATCCACATCCTGCATCCCCACCCTGCATCTCCTGCATCCCCACCCTGCATCCACATCCTGCATCCCCACACCCTGCATCCCCATCCCTGCATCCACACCCTGGATCCCCACCCTGCATCCCCACACCCTGCATCCCCACCCTGCACCCTGCATCCCCCACCCTGCATCCCCACACCCTGCATCCCCACACCCTGGATCCCCTCACCCTGCATCCCCTGCATCCCCACACCCTGCATCCCCCTGGATCCCCACCCTGCATCCCCACCCTGCACCCCCACACCCTGCATCCCCTGGATCCCCACCCTGCATCTCCTGGATCCCCACCCTGGATCCACACCCTGCATCCCCACCCTGCATCCACACCCTGCATCCACACCCTGCATCCACACCCTGCATCCCATCCACATCCTGCATCCCACCCTGCATCCACACCCTGCATCCCCACCCTGCATCCACACCCTGCATCCACACCCTGCATCCACATCCTGCATCCACACCCTGCATCCCCACCCTGCATCTCCTGGATCCCCACCCTGGATCCACACCCTGCATCCCCACCCTGCATCCACACCCTGCATCCCCACCCTGCATCTCCTGGATCCCCATCCTGCATCCACATCCTGCATCCCCACCCTGCATCTCCTGCATCCCCACCCTGCATCCCCTGGATCCCCACCCTGCATCCCCTGGATCCCCACCCTGCATCTCCTGGATCCCCACCCTGGATCCCCAACCCTGCATCCCCACCCTGCATCCACACCCTGCATCCACACCCTGGATCCCCACCCTGCATCCACATCCTGCATCCCCACCCTGCATCCCCACCCTGCATCCACACCCTGCATCCACACCCTGCATCCCCTGCATCCCCACACCCTGCATCCCCACACCCTGCATCCCCCACCCTGCATCCCCACACCCTGGATCCCCACCCTGCATCCCCTGGATCCCCACCCTGCATCCCCTGGATCCACAACCCTGCATCCACATCCTGCATCCCCAACCCTGCATCCCCACCCTGCATCCACATCCTGCATCCCCACCCTGCATCCCCACCCTGCATCCCCAACCCTGCATCCCCACCCTGCATCCCCACCCTGCCCCACACCCTGCATCCCCCCCTGCATCCCCAACCCTGCATCCCCATCCTGCATCCCCAACCCTGCATCCCACACCCTGCATCCACATCCTGCATCCCACACCCTGCATCCACACCCTGCATCCCCACCCTGCATCCACACCCTGCATCCACACCCTGCATCCCCACCCTGCATCCCCACCCTGCATCCACACCCTGCATCCCCACCCTGCATCCCCACCCTGCATCCACATCCTGCATCCACATCCTGCATCCCCACCCTGCATCCCCACCCTGCATCCCCACCCTGCATCCCCACCCTGCATCCCCACCCTGCATCCACACCCTGCATCCCCACCCTGCATCCCCATCCTGCATCCCCACCCTGCATCCCCACCCTGCATCCACATCCTGCATCCCCACCCTGCATCCCCACCCTGCATCCAAACCCTGCATCCACATCCTGCATCCACATCCTGCATCCCCACCCTGCATCCCCACCCTACATCCAAACCCTGCATCCCCACCCTCATTTTAAATTGCAATCTCGGTCAGGTGGGCATTATTTAAAAGCTTGTTCTATTTCCAACATGACTAGCTACGTTTTAAAATATGATCTTAGAGTATTAGGCTTTCACAAGGCAATTCACAGAAACAGGTCATCATTTTGCTACGCTTAGAAAGGAGTCATGAGTGCCTTCAAGTGATTGTTCCAAGGCAAATTGTCTTCACAGAAGACAAAAGCAGGTTCATTGTGTTCAGAACAAACCAGGGTATGACGCCATGTCATCTTGTAACTGTACATCAAACATAGTGATCATGAACTTTGACACTGTATATGACATGACTTTTATGATGTGGAAATGGGAAGTGCACATTTGGACTTACGGTTGTTCGGCTTTTATGACATCAAAACGGTATTTATTATAATTATAATCCAGCACGGATATTGAACCAACGGTCCGCGGAGGTACTGCAGGGGGTCCGCGTAAATAAATCAATAGAATGTGGGTGGACCCCCCAACACCCCCAACCCCCCCAATGTTTTTATGAATGTCGCTAGCAACAACAGAATAAACACATTTTTAATGAAATACCTACAGTGTAAAAGAGGATAATGTCTTCTTTCTAATGACGTCAACTTCATTTCTCAACTCCTAATATGGAGCTAATTACACTCACTGGAGCTAATTACACTCACTGGAGCTAATTACACTCACTGGAGCTAATTATACTCACTGGAGCTAATTACACTCACTGGAGCTAATTATACTCACTGGAGCTAATTACACTCACTGGAGCTAATTATACTCACTGGAGCTAATTATACTCACTGGAGCTAATTATACTCACTGGAGCTAAGTACACTAACTGGAGCTAATTATACTCACTGCAGCTAATTACACTCACTGGATCTAATTACACTCACTGGAGCTAATTACACTCACTGGAGCTAATTACACTCACTGGAGCTAATTATACTCACTGGAGCAAATTACACTCACTGGAGCTAATTACACTCACTGGAGCTAATTACACTCACTGGAGCTAATTACACTCACTGGAGCTAATTACACTCACTGGAGCTAATTACACTCACTGGAGATAATTACACTCACTGGAGCCAATTACACTCACTGGAGCAAATTACACTCATTGGAGCTAATTACACTCACTGGAGCAAATTACACTCACTGGAGCTAATTACACTCATTGGAGCTAATTACACTCACTGGAGCAAATTACACTCACTGGAGCTAATTACACTCACTGGAGCTAATTACACACATTGGAGCAAATTACACTCATTGGAGCCAATTACACTCATTGGAGCTAATTACACTCATTGGAGCAAATTACACTCATTGGAGCAAATTACACTCACTGGAGCTAATTACACTCCTTGGAGATAATTACACTCATTGGAGCTAATTACACTCACTGGAGCAAATTACACTCATTGGAGCTAATTACACTCACTGGAGCAAATTACACTCACTGGAGCTAATTACACTCATTGGAGCTAATTACACTCACTGGAGCAAATTACACTCCTTGGAGCTAATTGCACTAATTGGAGCTAATTACACACATTGGAGCAAATTACACTCATTGGAGGTAATTACACTCATTGGAGCGAATTGCACTGATTGGAGCAAATTACACCCATTGGAGCAAATTACACTCACTGGAGCGAATTACACTCCTTGGAGATAATTACACCCATTGGAGCTAATTACACACATTGGAGGTAATTACACTCATTGGAGCTAATTACACACATTGGAGGTAATTACACTCATTGGAGCTAATTACACACATTGGAGCAAATTACACTCATTGGAGATAATTACACCCATTGGAGCTAATTACACTCATTGGAGATAATTACACTCATTGGAGATAATTACACTCATTGGAGCTAATTACACTCATTGGAGCTAATTACACTCATTGGAGCTAATTACACTCATTGGAGCTAATTACACTCATTGGAGCTAATTGCACTCATTGGAGATAATTACAGTCATTGGAGCTAATTACACTCATTGGAGGTAATTACACTCATTGGAGCTAATTACACTCATTGGAGATAATTACACTCATTGGAGAGCTAATTACACTCATTGGAGCTAATTACACTCATTGGAGCTAATTACACTCATTGGAGATAATTACACTCATTGGAGATAATTACACTCATTGGAGATAATTACACTCATTGGAGCTAATTACCCTCATTGGAGGTAATTACACTCATTGGAGATAATTACACTCATTGGAGATAATTACACTCATTGGAGATAATTACACTCATTGGAGCTAATTACCCTCATTGGAGGTAATTACACTCATTGGAGATAATTACACTCATTGGAGATAATTACCCTCATTGGAGGTAATTACACTCATTGGAGATAATTACACTCATTGGAGATAATTACACTCATTGGAGATAATTACACTCATTGGAGCTAATTACACTCATTGGAGGTAATTACACTCATTGGAGCTAATTACACTCATTGGAGATAATTACACTCATTGGAGCTAATTACACTCATTGGAGCTAATTACACTCATTGGAGATAATTACACTCATTGGAGATAATTACCCTCATTGGAGGTAATTACACTCATTGGAGATAATTACACTCATTGGAGGTAATTGCACTCATTGGAGATAATTACACTCATTGGAGATAATTATACTAATTGAAGCTAATTGCACTACTTGGAGCTAATTACACTCATTGGAGCTAATTATACTCATTGGAGCTAATTGACATTTGGAAAAGACCCCCACGAGTACCAGTTGTAGCAGGTGCCAATTGCTACTGGTAAGCTTTCTTGACATACATTTTTTCGCCAAACACCTTGGTTAACCTTTGCTTAACCAGCTGTAACAGCTGCTATTGCCGAAAATGTGTTTAGTGTTTAAATGTTTTTGGAGTTACCTTTCCAGCTGTTAGGCTACAGTATGTTAGCGTTTACACTTCCTATTCAAATTATAATGTGGGGAGGTCAAACTAATGAAAAACGATCTACCAAATCCATTCATTTGAAAATGCTGATAACTTCTTGTGAAAATATATATTTTTGCTAACATAGGATGGGGATCCCTGGGTCGCCGCTTTGCCTGGGAGGGGATCCCTGGGTCACCGGTTTGCCTGGGAGGGGATCCCCGTGTCACCAGTTTGCCTGTGAGGGGATCCCTGGGTCACCGGTTTGCCTGGGAGGGGATCCCCGTGTCACCAGTTTGCCTGGGAGGGGATCCCTGTGTCACCAGTTTGCCTGGGAGGGGATCCCCGTGTCACCAGTTTGCCTGGGAGGGGATCCCCGTGTCACCAGTTTGCCTGGGAGGGGATCCCCGTGTCACCAGTTTGCCTGGGAGGGGATCCCCGTGTCACCAGTTTGCCTGGGAGGGGATCCCCGTGTCACCAGTTTGCCTGGGAGGGGATCCCTGGGTCAGTTTGCCTGGGAGGGGATTGGGTCACCAGTTTGCCTGGGAGGGGATCCCCGTGTCACCAGTTTGCCTGGGAGGGGATTGCCAGTTTGCCTGGGAGGGGATCCCTGGGTCACCGGTTTGCCTGGGAGGGGATCCCTGTGTCACCAGTTTGCCTGGGAGGGGATCCCCGTGTCACCAGTTTGCCTGGGAGGGGATCCCCGTGTCACCAGTTTGCCTGGGAGGGGATCCCCGTGTCACCAGTTTGCCTGGGAGGGGATCCCCGTGTCACCAGTTTGCCTGGGAGGGGATCCCTGGGTCACCAGTTTGCCTGGGAGGGGATCCCTGTGTCACCAGTTTGCCTGATTTACAGCATTTCACTCACTCAGACAACAAAAGATTTCAGAACGGCTGTCAGTCAAACCCCATATAACACTGTGAAGTGCAGAGCCTGAGCTCTGACATCATGTATAGCATGTTACCGTACCGCTACTGCTTTCCATTTCCAACCCGGATACGAGTGTAAAGGGTGTAAATAGTCTACATTATCTCAATAATTGCATGTTAATTTTAATGTATTATTTCTCTTATCCTCATGAAATAGTAATTATAGTTAAAAATGCACCTGAAATCATCAGATATGCATTTAAATAGGGTAATACAACAAAAACAGACCAGAGTTGATTTAATGTAATTATTGGATGGACTTCCTGATTAGATTTGAGACCCAATCAGAGGAGAGGATTATGTCAAATGGGTCAAATGGGTCTGTTCCTGATTGTATTTTATAGGTGCCTCAAGTTCCTTTGTAGCCTGCAATAAATCCACTTGGCCAGGGCTGGGGTCAATACCATTTAAATTCCACTCGATTCAGAAAGTAAACTAAATTCCAATTTCAATTCAACATAATAATAATAATATATGCCATTTAGCAGACGCTTTTATCCAAAGCGACTTACAGTCATGTGTGCATACATTCTACGTATGGGTGGTCCCGGGGATCGAACCCACTACCCTGGCGTTACAAGCGCCATGCTCTACCAACTGAGCTACAGAAGGACCCCCATGATCCTCATTGAAAATTATTGAAGCATTGAGAATTATAGTTATAAAATTATAATTATTAGAATTGGAATTGGAATTTCAGTGTACTTCCTGAATTGCCTGGAATTTCAATGGAATTGAACCGTACGCTGCATCTGACCTTTTGTGTTTTCATGCCAACAGAAACACGGAAACAACACTGTGTTGTAGAATCTGTTATTTATGGGCCCCGTGTGGCTCAGCTTGCAACGCCAGGGTTGGGGTTTCGATTCCCACGGGGGTTCAGTATGAAAATGTATGAAAATGTATGCACTCACTACTGTAAGTTGCTCTGGATATCTGATAAATTATCTGATAAATTACTCAAATGTAAAAAAATAGATATATATTTACCAGGAGAAGGTAAAGGCCTACACTTTTTGTATTCGGTGCATGTGACAAATAAAGTTTGATTTGATTTGAGAAAGGCCAGAGTTACGCTTGGACCACAATCACCTCTATCACCTCTATCACCTCTATCCCAAACACTCCTGTCAGAATTAATCTGATACTTACTTAACGGGATCGATGTGACAACAGCCAGTGAATGTGCAGGGTGCCAAATTCAAAACAACAGAAATCTCATAATTAAAATTCCTCAAACATACAATCTTATACAATTTTAAAGGTAATCTTTTTGTTAATCCCACCACTGTGTCCGATTTCAAAAAGGCCTTACAGCGAAAGCACCACAAACGATTATGTTATGTCAGAGCCAAGTCACAAAAACACACAGCCATTTTTCTAGCCAAAGTGTGGGGAGTCACAAAAAGCAGAAATAGAGATAGAATTCATCACTAGCCTTTGATGATCTTCATCAGATGACACTCATAGGACTTTATGTTACACAAAACATGTATGTTTTGTTCGGTAAAGTTCATATTTCTAAAACAATCTCAATATACATTGGCGCGTTATGTTCAGTAGTTCCAAAAACATCCGGTGACTTTGCAGAGAGCCACATCAATTTACAGAAATACTCATTATAAATGTTGATGAAAATACAAGCGTTATACATGGAAATATAGATATAGTTCTTCTTAATGCAACCGCTGTGTCAGATTTCAAAAAAGCTTTATGGAAAAAGCAAACCATGCAATAATCTGAGTACGGCGCTCAGACAAACAAATACATATATCCGCCATGGTGGAGTCAACAGACGTCAGAAATAACATTATAAATATTCACTTACCTTTAATGATCTTCATCAGAATGCACTCCCAGGAATCCCAGTTCCACAATAAATGTTTGTTTTGTTTGATAATGTCCATCATTTATGTCCTAATAGCTACTTTTTTTAGCGCGTTTGGTAAACAAATCAAAACTCACGAAACGCGTTCACTAGTTGCAGACAAAATGTCAAAAGTTCTGTTACAGCCCGTAGACACTTGTCAAACGATGTATGGAATCAATCTTTAGGACGTTTTCAACATAAATATTCAATAATATTCCAACCGGAGAATTCCTTTGTCTTCAGAAAAGCAAAGGAACGGGAGATACCTCTCCTGTGAAATGCGCGTGACCAGCGCGTGACTGCTGCCAGACCTCTGACTCAATCCCCTCTCATTCAGCCCCACTTCAAAATAGTAGAATCCTCAAACCAGTTTCTAAAGACGGTTGACATCTAGTGGAAGCCTTAGGAAGTGCAACATGACCAATATCCCACTGTATCTTCGATAGAGGTTGAAATTGTAACTAAATGAATGTTCGGACAACCTGGTCAGACAATGTTAACAGGAAAAAATTATAAAAGGCACTTGTCCTCCATTCTCTCTCTCTCTCTCTCTCTCTCTCTCTCTCTCTCTCTCTCTCTCTCTCTCTCTCTCTCTCTCTCTCTCTCTCTCTCTCTGTCTCTCTCTCTCACTCTCCCTCTCAGACTATCCAGGGGTCACTGTGGGTTCAGTATGAGTGCCAGTCAGATATAAACTCTCAGAAGGTATCTTAATACTTAAGAGGCGGTTATCAGGGCGATATCCTCATGCTTCGGCCACCTGGGCTGACTTGACACACACACATGAGGGGGGAGGTGGGTGAACAAAGATTCCTTGATGTGCCCTTTTCACAGGCAGAGTAGGCACTCTCACGAGCCGGTGTTCCTCTCTCCTGAAATGTACAACACCTCTGAACTGGCATATGGAACCAGCAGTAATGTACAACATCTCTGAATTGGCATATGGAACCAGCAGTAATGTACAACACCTCTGAACTGGCATATGGAAACAGCAGTAATGTACAACATCTCTGAATTGGCATATGGAACCAGCAGTAATGTACAACACCTCTGAACCGGCATATGGAACCAGCAGTAATGTACAACACCTCTGAACCGGCATATGGAACCAGCAGTAATGTACAACACCTCTGAACTGGCATATGGAACCAGCAGTAATGTACAACACCTCTGAACCGGCATATGGAACCAGCAGTAATGTACAACACCTCTGAACTGGCATATGGAACCAGCAGTAATGTACAACACCTCTGAATTGGCATATGGAACCAGCAGTAATGTACAACATCTCTGAATTGGCATATGGAACCAGCAGTAATGTACAACACCTCTGAACTGGCATATGGAACCAGCAGTAATGTACAACACCTCTGAACTGGCATATGGAACCAGCAGTAATGTACAACACCTCTGAATTGGCATATGGAAACAGCAGTAATGTACAACACCTCTGAACTGGCATATGGAACCAGCAGTAATGTACAACACCTCTGAACTGGCATATGGAACCAGCAGTAATGTACAACACCTCTGAATTGGCATATGGAAACAGCAGTAATGTACAACACCTCTGAACTGGCATATGGAACCAGCAGTAATGTACAACACCTCTGAATTGGTATATGGAAGAAGACTCCTGATCAGCTAACCAAATGGCTACCCAGACTATTTGCGTTGCCCCCACTCTCTGTTTATTATCTATGCATAGTCACTTTACCTCTACCTACATGTACATATTACCTCAATTACCTGGACTAACAGGTGCCCTCGCACATTGACTATGTACCCCCTGCATATAATATTGTTACTCTTATTTTCTTGTTGCTCTTTAATTATTAGTTATTTTTCTATTTTCTTATTTTTTAAATATTTTTTAAAATTCTATTTGTATTTGAGTATTGTTTACTTCAGTTTATTTAGTAAATACTTGCTTAACACTTATTTTTTTCTTAACTGCATTTTTGGTTAAGGGCTTGTAAATATGCATTTCACTGTAAGGTCTACCCACACCTGTAGTGTTCGGCGCATGTGACAAATAAAATTTGATTTGATTTGATGGAAGAAGGAGTAACACCGCGTGGAAGTGACAGAGAAGGTGATGCTTCACTCCACCTCTCCATCCTTTTTTTCTCTCTCCCTTTAAATTTCTTAGAAATTT
This sequence comes from Oncorhynchus keta, assembly GCF_023373465.1. Taxonomy (NCBI): domain Eukaryota; kingdom Metazoa; phylum Chordata; class Actinopteri; order Salmoniformes; family Salmonidae; genus Oncorhynchus; species Oncorhynchus keta. The sequence continues at coordinate 74,532,947 of NC_068448.1, forward strand.
TTTACATTTCTCTCTCTCTCCCTCCATTTTCCCTCTGCCAGCGACTGGTGTGTGGTTTATCTCTACTTCACGATTTGGGCTCCTGATTGCCAGCAGCACAGTTTGGCTGGCCCCTCTGAGGGTCCTCTCCGAGCCCACACTGATCCAATCTCTAAATGGGAGCAAATGAGCGAGAGCAATATGTTTAGATCAGTATCAAAGTGAGTTCCAGTCGGGACCGGTTCTGGTTTAGAACACCCAGTTGACAGACAGACTGGTTTCTCCTCTCCCTCTCACAGGGATTCAGCAGCTACTTGTATGTGTCTTCCATTAAGCTCTAGACTGCCATAGAAAAATGTATGACAAATATAAAGGTCATGCAGCACGTCACTTCCTGTCGAACGCAGGACGAGCAAGAGCTCGGTTTTGTTTGTTTGAAAAGTTTGTTGTTTTAAATTGTATTGGAAAGTTCTTGGTAGCTAGTTAGCTTCTTAGTTTGGATCCCGCGACGTAGTTGGCATCAGTTGCTGGGACTGCTTGTCTCTTTCCAGTGATCCTGCCGACAAAGGACGGGTCTGAGCAGCTATTTGGCGTAACAGCTAGCTGCATATCAAGCTAGTAGGGTTCTTGTGAACGCAGCCTGCAATGCGGTTAGCCATTCAGCTTGATGAGTTGAAACAGGAGAACAGCAAGATGACAGTGTGGGAGCTGTACTGTTAGATTTCAGTGCAGCCGTTGATATTATTGACCATAACCTGTTGTTGAAAAAACATGTGTGTTATGACTTTTCAATCTCTGCCTTATTGTGGATTCAGAGCTATCTATCTAATAGAACTCAAAGGGCTTTCTTTAATGGAAGCTTCTCTCATGTCAAACATGTAAAGTTTGGTGTACCGCAGGGCAGCTCTCTAGGCCATCTACTCTTTTCTATTTTTTTTACCAATGATCTGCCACTGGCATTAAACAAAGCATGTATGTCCATGTAGGCTGATGATTCAGCCATATATGCATCTGAAACCACAGCTAATGAAGTCACTGAACCCCTTAACTTCTTGGTGAAAGGGGGCAGTATTTTCACATCCGGATGAAATGCATGCCCAAATTCAACTGCCCGCTACTCATCCCCAGAATATAAGATATGCATATCATGAGTAAATTTGGATAGAAAACATTCTGACGTTTCTAAAACTGTTTGAATCATGTCTGTGAGTATAACATAACTTATGTAGCAGGTGAAACACTGAGGACAAACCATTCAGATTTTTTTCTAGAGGTCATTCTCTTTTCAATGAGGTTTTCATTGAGAATCCACATTTCTAAGGGACCTTCTTGCAGTTCCTACCGCTTCCACTGGATGTCACCAATCTTTAGAAATTGGTTGAGGTTTTTCCTTTGTGTAATGAAGAAGTAGCCCTGTTCAAAACGAGGGTCACTTGAAGTGTACTGTTAGATAGAGGCACGTGACCAGAAAGGTAGCGTCAGTTTGTTGTCTTCTTGTATTGAACACAGATCATCCCGTCTTCAATTTTATCGATTATTTACTTTAAAAAAAAACTAAAGTTGTATTACAAAAGTAGTTTGAAAGGAAAAAAAGGGAAAATGAAGCAAATTCAAATATATGATATAAAAATCAAACTTTCATTAAATCACACATGTAAGATACTAAATTAAAGCTACACTCATTGTGAATCCAGCCAACATGTCAGATTTAAAAAAGGCTTTTTGGCAAAAGCATTAGAAGCTATTATCTGATTATAGCACAACAGTAAACAAAGAGGGTAGCATATTTCAACCCTGCAGGCGCTATACAAAACGCAGAAATAAAATATAAAACATGCCTTACCTTTGACGAGCTTCTTTTGTTGGCACTCCAATATGTTCCATAAACATCACAATTGGTCCTTTTGTTTGATTAATTCCGTACATATATATCCAAAATGTCAATTTATTTTGCGCGTTTGATCCCGAAAAAAACAGCTTCCAAAATGCGCAACGTCACTACAAAATATTTCAAAAGTTGCCTGTAAACTTTGCCAAAATATTTCAAACTACTTTTGTAATACAAATGTAGGTATTTTTAAACGTTAATAATCAATCAAATTGAAGACGGGTCTATCTGTGTTCAATACAGGAAGAAAACAAACCAAGCTACTTTTCAAGTCTTGTGCAAGTCTCAACAGTGTTACGCAGTTCCTAGATGTGTGTACTTCTTCATTGCACAAATGAATAACCTCAACCAAATTTCAAAGACTGGTGACATCCAGTCGGTAGGAACTGAAAACAAGTTCCTAAAAAATAGCGCTTCCTAATGAGAAGACAGAGACCTAAAAAAAAAAATTCTGAACAGTTAGTCCTTGGGGTTTTGCCTGCTACATAAGTTATGTTATACTCACAGACATGATTCAAACAGTTTTAAAAAACTTCAGAGTGTCTTATATTCTTGGCATGAGTAGCAGGAAGTTGAAATTGGGCACGCTATTTATCCAATAGTGAAAATGCTGCCCCCTATACCTTAAGAAGTTAAGCTGCAGCTGGCCCAGAACAGAGCGGCACGTTCTGCTCTTCATTATGATCAGAGGGCTAATATTAATACTATGCATGCCAGTCTCTCTTGGCTAAGAGTTGAGGAGAGACTGACTGCATCACATCTTACATACAGCTCTGACACACACACTTATCCCACCAGACATGCCACCAGGGGTCTTTTCACAGTCCCAAATCCAGAACAAATTCAAAAAAGCATACAGTATTATATAGAGTCCTTATTGCATGGAACGTCCTTCCATCTCATATTGGTCAAATAAACAGCAAACGTGGTTTCAAAAAACAGATAAAGCAACACTGTAATTCTGTATTATGTTTCATGTTTTGTGTTGGACCCCAGGAAGAGTAGCTGCTGCTTTTGCAACAGCTAATGAGGATCCTAAAAAAGTACCAAAATACCAAATACAAATAACTTCTGATTATCAGGAAATGATGGAGCAAGTGAATGCATCATAATATCATCGATGTGAAATACCCCCAGAGACAAAACAACAACAACAAACCCTTTTCATATTAGACTGCTGAGGTCTACAGCAAATAAATACATTAATTACAATGTAAATTCTTTGGCTTGTCTCCGTTTCTGTCTGAAACGGAGTCAAGACCTCCCTTCACTACAGACCTCCCTTCACCCAGTCCGTCACCCCCACCCAACACACACTCATCCCCCACACTGCCTCCCTGTCTCCCCCCTCACCTCTCTCCCCTCTGTGAGCTCTCTCTCTTGGGGCCCAGGTTGGCCGGGTGGCGGCGGCCCAGGCGACTGCCGAGGCATGAGAGCAATAGAGGGTCTGTGGTTGATGTTGGTGCGTTGGGTTTGGAGAAGCACGTTGAGCAGCTTTAGAGCCAGTCCCTGCCGGGACCTCGCAAAACGGCACGACCACAGAAACAACGTGGCCCCGGTGTGTGGGCACCCTGGACTGGGAACACATATCAAGAGTCCTGGTTTGCACAGGCATCAAGTCATCCCTTTCTCCTTTCCTTTACATCCACTGACAGCTCAGTCTTCTGCCAAACACCTCTCATGAAGAGAAGAGAACCTCTTTGCATCTCTCTAACATCTCTTCTCTCTTCTCTCTCAGCTCATCTTCCCACTGGCTTGGTTTCCAGGGAGTCGGCCTCTCTGATCATCGCCACTTTTTAGAATTTCTTAATTAGTTTCTTGGAGTGTTTGTTCACCAAGCCCTTGCCCCTGCTCGGCTCTCTGATACTGGAGGATGAATTATTTCACAATACAGCTGTGGTGCTTGGGCAGAGAGAGAGAGAGAGAGAGAGTGTGGGGGAGCAGAAAGAAAAGACAGCTATATAAAGAGAGAGAGAAACAAAGAGAAAGAGCAATAGTAGGATGGTGATTCAACACCCTTTCAAAGTAGAGTGTTAAATGATCTATTGCACAGTCAGACACACAGGCAGAATACACACAGCGGAGTCAATCCTCTGGGTTGCCAGATTGGCTGTTTATTATAGCAGAAACAGCACCCAGCGCTAGGCATTATTCCCCAGCTCACCATCTCTGCCTTGGCAACCAAACGATAAGCCACATCATAGCCATTACAGTTTTTCTCAGTCGCTTTGGTGCATTTTTCACATCATCCCTAACATGTGCAAAATAACAAGTGCATTTCTCAGAACAATTTGTACAAACTGCAATATACAATGGATATGTTTCTAAAGCTAGTCAGTCACTAAAAATCCATAGTACATCTCTCAAAAGTAAATATTCATGCCAATGATCATGTCAGTGTCATCAGAAATGATAAGTCATTGAGTCATTGTTCATGAACAAGGTCGTCAAAATGTTTAGGCATGTTGTCCATGTAACTGTGTACTTTGACAGTATTACCTGATGTAAACTTAGGCTACAGTTTGGATGACAGTTACTGTATTGAAAATGCACAAGGCTGCACTTCTATGGCATATATCAATTTCAACAGTACTATTTACATATTACTGTATGTGGGTTATTGATTGAAAGAGACTGGACAACCCAAAGGGCACAAAGGGAAAAAAACTAAATTAGAAAGAAACACAGGAAACCACCTCAAAGGCACAACTTTGCCCGCAGCACTGTTGTGCTGTCTCTACACATCCAGACGTTCCTGTCTGTCGGCCCACATATTCTCATCCACATCACACCGGATATTTTCCCTTCCAATGCAACGTGGAAATAATATTTTGGAATGCCTTATCCATCCTCTGCAAGCGTCTACTGTGATGTCCTCACATGCTGCATCCATTGCAGCCAGCAGGGTCATCTGTGTATGTCGCTGACGATCGTACACCTTCCACCTCCATGCTGAAAATAGCTACTCAATTGGATTAACGAATGGTGAATAAGGTGGGAGGAATTCTATGAGCATCCTCGGGTGGGTCACAAACCATTGCCTTATGATGTTTGATCGATGGAAACTCACATTATCACAAATGACCACATACTTTGGCAAATCCTCTCTAAGCAGACCCCTCTCATCATCAGGGATGAGAGCCCTGTAGAGAGTCTCTAAAAAGTTGAGTAGATGCTGGGTGTTGTATCGCCCTATAAGGTGGATATGGGTTAGGACACCATGCTCCGAAATAGCAGCACACATGGTGATATTTCCTCCCCGTTGGCCTGGCAAATCCACAGTAGCTCTGTGACCGATGATATTCCGACCCCGCCTTCTGCATTTGGTCAGGTTGAAGCCAGCCTCATCCACGTATACAAAGTTGTGAGAGGTTCACTTGATTCCAACTCCATTATACGCTATATCCCAGAACACACAGTTGAATTTGTTTTGGTAAGGAAGAGTGACATAAAATGTACATACAGTGCCTTGCGAAAGTATTTGGCCCCCTTGAACTTTGCGACCTTTTGCCACATTTCAGGCTTCAAACATAAAGATATAAAACTGTATTTTTTTGTGAAGAATCAACAACAAGTGGGACACAATCATGAAGTGGAACGACATTTATTGGATATTTCAAACTTTTTTAACAAATCAAAAACTGAAAAATTGGGCGTGCAAAATTATTCAGCCCCCTTAAGTTAATACTTTGTAGCGCCACCTTTTGTTGCGATTACAGCTGTAAGTCGCTTGGGGTATGTCTCTATCAGTTTTGCACATCGAGAGACTGAATTTTTTTCCCATTCCTCCTTGCAAAACAGCTCGAGCTCAGTGAGGTTGGATGGAGAGCATTTCGATTTCGATCGATTGGATTCAGGTCTGGACTTTGACTTGGCCATTCTAACACCTGGATATGTTTATTTTTGAACCATTCCATTGTTGATTTTGCTTTATGTTTTGGATCATTGTCTTGTTGGAAGACAAATCTCTGTCCCAGTCTCAGGTCTTTTGCAGACTCCATCAGGTTTTCTTCCAGAATGGTCCTGTATTTGGCTCCATCCATCTTCCCATCAATTTTAACCATCTTCCCTGTCCCTGCTGAAGAAAAGCAGGCCCAAACCATGATGCTGACACCACCATGTTTGACAGTGGGGATGGTGTGTTCAGGGTGATGAGCTGTGTTGCTTTTACGCCAAACATAACGTTTTGCATTGTTGCCAAAAAGTTCAATTTTGGTTTCATCTGACCAGAGCACCTTCTTCCACATGTTTGGTGTGTCTCCCAGGTGGCTTGTGGCAAACTTTAAATGACACTTTTTATGGATATCTTTAAGAAATGGCTGTCTTCTTGCCACTCTTCCATAAAGGCCAGTTTTGTGCAATATACGACTGATTGTTGTCCTATGGACAGTCTCCCACCTCAGCTGTAGATCTCTGCAGTTCATCCAGAGTGATCATGGGCCTCTTGGCTGCATCTCTGATCAGTCTTCTCCTTGTATGAGCTGAAATTGTAGGTACGGCCAGGTCTTGGTAGATTTGCAGTGGTCTGATACTCCTTCCATTTCAATATTATCGCTTGCACAGTGCTCCTTGGGATGTTTAAAGCTTGGGAAATCTTTTTGTATCCAAATCCGGCTTTAAACTTCTTCACAACAGTATCTCGGATCTGCCTGGTGTGTTCCTTGTTCTTCATGATGCTCTCTGCGCTTTTAACGGACCTCTGAGACTATCACAGTGCAGGTGCATATATACAGAGACTTGATTACACACAGGTGGATTGTATTTATCATCATTAGTCATTTAGGTCAACATTGGATCATTCAGAGATCCTCACTGAACTTCTGGAGAGAGTTTGCTGCACTGAAAGTAAAGGGGCTGAATAATTTTGCACGCCCAATTTTTCAGTTTTTTATTTGTTAAAAAAGTTTGAAATATCCAATAAATGTCGTTCCACTTCATGATTGTGTCCCACTTGTTGTTGATTCTTCACAAAAAAATACAGTTTTGTATCTTTATGTTTGAAGCCTGAAATGTGGCAAAAGGTCGCAAAGTTCAAGGGGGCCGAATACTTTCGCAAGGCACTGTATATTGCATGTTCCTTCCACAGCAATGGACATGTGTGCAGTTTATGCTTACTGTACTATGTATCACTATAAAATGTTGCTGTAAAGTAGTTACATAGATATATGTTTTACCTGTACATACTGGTACCGTAGCTCTTTAACTCTGTCCTCATTCCTTTGGAATGGTACACGGTACAGATGTTTTCATACTCATCTGGTTTCTATGCAGCACCCTGTCGATGGTTGAGATGCTAACCGTATGGATGTTTTCAAAGACATCGTTGTCTTCTATAATGGTCCTTTATATTTCCCTGAGTCTCATGGCATTGTTTACTCGGACCATGGTGCAAATAGCCTCCTCCTGTTGAGGTGTCAAAAGGCGTCCTCTGCCACCGGTTTGAGGTAATCTTGCAGTCCTATGTGGGGAAATGCAGTGATGCATCGCACACTTTCACATAGACAAAAACTGTGGGTGCATGTAAGGTGCAGTATGTATCTGTATAGAGTATATTTCTGTATGCTGTGAAATACAAGTGGACTACTGTAATATGAAGCACAGTAGGAAGTATACAGTATACTGCTTATATACAGTAACAGTGCACTGTACATTGGTGGACATACCTGTTCTCTCTTCGAAACGTTTGAACTATTGAGGACACGGTTGATCTCCCAATATTCGGCTGCACCCTTCGACCCGTCTCAGCCATTGTAAGGCCATGATTGACAACATGGTCTACAATAGTGGCCCCTATGTCCTCTCTGCCTCTTCCTCTGTTTTGCCTTCCACCACGCATCCTTGCTCCTATTCTTCCTCCTCTTGGCTGTTGACCCTGTTCGTTTCCTGGTCCATCCATGATTGGAAAATTGCAACTCTGTGTTGTGGTCTGTCTATATATGCTTGCCAATTGTTTCTTCATGAGATGCAACTTTGAACAATTTAGACAACTGGTTGATTGTTGGTTGAACTAACACTTTACATTCCTTCATGAGTGAGGGTCAATTTCACCTGCACGATTCATCAATTCACGTTTTTGTACAAAAGGTCTAATAGAAATGTGTAAAACTATGCTTGACAGTTTATGACAAATAGTTCAACAATTTTGCATGTAATGGCTTATGCAAGGAACTCATGCCTAGATGTTTTGAGGGGTAAGACTATTCAACAGAAAACCATCTACTATATTTTGATCAACATGACATGAGCAATTGATAATGTGGAAAAAAGCTGACACTTGTACATTATCAATTGCAATTTGTTCAAAAGGAATAAGAAATTGCTTTAATGATGTGCACAAGTGACTAGATGATTTGGAATTTGTACAAGTAGTATCAAGAATTGCACTTTTGATCTGAGAAATGCACCAAAGCGACCGAGAAAAACTGTAATGCCCACTGCTGTGCCCTATGTGTGTGTTGTGGTTCAACTGTTTGTGTACAGGTCAAATCACACTTCGGACACATCTGGCATGGTTTTCTAGATGAACATGTGATTGTGGATCTGACGGGTCAGGTCAGTGTGTGATTGTGAATCTCTCACTTCTTTATTTCTCCCCTCCCTGCCTGCCTGCCTCCCTCCCTCCCTCCCTCCCTCCCTCCCTCCCTCCCTCCCCCTCCCTCCCTCCCTCCCTCCCTCCCCCTCCCTCCCTCCCTCCCTCCCTGCCTGCCTGCCTGCCTGCCTGCCTGCCTGCCTGCCTCCCTCCCTCCCTCCCTCCCTCCCTCCATTGCCCTACCAGGGTGTGGATCTGGCATATCTCATCCTCAATTTCCCCTGGCTTCTGTTTTGAACTAACCATGTTACTGTTGGCCTGACCTCTCTCTCTCTCTATCTATCTCTCTCTCTCTTTCTCTCTCTGCCTGCCTGCCTCCCTGCCTGCGTCTCTGCCTCCCTTCCTGTCTCCCTGCCCCCCTCCCTCTCTGCCTCCCTCACTCCCTCCATTCCTGGAACCTCTAATTCCATCATCATGCCCCCCTATCTGTCAGTAGAGCTAGCAAACCTCTTCAGGGGTAGATATTGTGGTGCTGTTTCTGGGACAGAATTACACATGACCACTTGCCACAAGCCCCTGACATGACTGGTCTGTTTGTGTGTCCAGGGGGATGTGTGTGTGTGTGAGAGAGGGGGTGTTTGTTTGTGTATGTGTGTTATCTTTATGCATTATGTGTTATATACAGTCAGATAGAAGAGGAGACAGACAGACAGACAGACAGACAGACAGACAGACAGACAGACAGACAGACAGACAGACAGACAGACAGACAGACAGACAGACAGACAGACTGGATGCAGTATATCACAGTGCAGTTTATCACAGTGCCATCTGTTTTGTTACTAAAGCACAGACTTATACCAGACAGACACCACTGCAGTATATCCTGTCACATGCCATCTGTTTTGTTCTAGTCGGCTGGTCCTCGCTACATATTCGTCGCCAGACCCACTGGCTCCAGGTCATCTACAAGTCCATGCTAGGTAAAGCTCCGCCTTATCTCAGTTCACTGGTCACGATGGCAACACCCACCCGTAGCACGCCCTCCAGCAGGTGTATCTCACTGATCATCCCTAAAGCCAACACCTAATTTGGCCGCCTTTCCTTCTAGTTCTCTGCTGCCTGTGACTGGAACGAATTACAAAAATCGCTGAAGTTGGAAACTTTTATCTCCCTCACCAACTTTAAACATCTGCTATCTGAACATCTGCTATCTGAGCAAACTCACCTTACACCAGGACCTGTCAGCCGGAATATGCTGAAAGCGGCGAGAGTTTGAAGAGGTGAAGAAAGACTTCATTGACCATCTTTAGGGGATTCAAATACCCAAATGAGCTCAGGATTCTTCACCAAGGAGCCCTGCGACTCTTCAAAACTCCCAAAGAGGCAAAACGTTTTTTTGAAAGACAATCCTGGACCAATAACTAAAAGCGATTACTGTGATTACTAAAGGAGGTAAGACAACATATCCAATGACCCACCCGCTTAATGTAACTATAGCAGTCAATTTATTTTATTTGATCTGAGAGAGGGATAAACCCTATAGCCTAACCTAGATAAGCCCTATATCTATATGCCCCTAACACAGACACTCCTGCTTTCACAATGTGGGACGCTGCCAAAGCCACACTAAGAAGTAATCTAATTGCATATGCTGCCTCTAAGAAAAAAACAATTGAAGCACACAGGTTAGATCTCGAGAGGGAGCTGGAACGCTGTGAAAAAGTACATAAACAATCTCCAGACAGCACCTCCTGGAGTCAACTTAAAGCAGCCAAAGTGAAACTAAACTTGGACTATACTCGGGACATAAAAATACAAAAATACAATGAGTATAACAATAGACCTAGAAGATTGCTTGCTTACCAAATAAAAAAAGAGCAGTCAGAGCATACAATCATGGCCATCCAAACTGCAGATGACGAGGTCACGTGATCCAAATAAGATACATTAAACATGATTTGTACTGCAAATTATATACTTCTGAGGGAAGACATAATGATGCAGTACTCCATTCCTTCCTAGAGGGAATCTCGCTACCAAAACAATCAGAGACCCACCCAGAAGATCTCAGCTCCCACTTTACTCCTGAGGAGGTCCTAGTAGCAATTACCTCCATGCCACCTAACAAGTCCCCAGGTCCAGACGGGTCTCCATGCCACCTTCAAAGCTTTTTAGCCCCAGCTTAGCCATATTTTCATGCCTATGCTGGATGATTTTTGCAAAACAGTGCTCTCCCAGACTCTATGTACACAGCGCACAATACAGTGTTGCTCTAACAAGACCAGGATCTTCTATCTTGCTCGTCCTTCCGGCCCATAAGCTTGTTGGATTTCGACTACAAAATAATTACCAAATTGCTCACCAAAAGACTAAACACTCTACTTCCCAAAATAATAAATGTGGACCAAACTGGATTTATCAGAGACAGGTACTCTTCTGATAACATTCGCCATCTTTTTGATATTATAGATCAAGTAAACGCACAGAAGATCCCTGTCCTGCTGTCATCACTAGATGCTGAGAAGGTGTTCCACAGGATGGAGTGGAGCTTTCTGTTCTTAGTATGAAAAAAGTTAAACATGAGCCCAAACTTGATTAAATAGATTAAGTACTTATATTCTCATCCAAATGCCATGGTGACTACTAACGGTTTGAATTCTGATAGATTCCCTTTGAGATGTGGCACAAGACAAGGACGCTCTCTGTCCACCTTGCTCTACTTGTTGGGGGTGGAGCCTTTGGCAGAGTTGATAAGGGGCAATCCAAGTATGATGGCTGTTTCTGCAGGTGGCACTCAGCACAAGATTTCACTCTACGTGGATGATGTCTTGCTCTACATATCCAACCCTGAGAAATCCCTCCCATTTTAGACACAATTGCTCAGTACGGAAAGTTGTCAGAATATAAGATATATTTTAACAAGTCCATTGTTTGCCCTCTCAATCTTCCACTCACCAGCTCTATGAAGACGCTCTGCCCATTCCAATAGAAGACACTCACCAGCTCTATGTAGACACTGTTCCAATGGAAAACACTCACCAGCTCTATGAAGACACTCTGTCCATTCCAAAGGAAGACACTCACCAGCTCTATGAAGACACTCTGTCCATTCCAAAGGAAGACACTCACCAGCTCTATGAAGACACTCTGTCCATTCCAAAGGAAGACACTCACCAGCTCTATGAAGACACTCTGTCCATTCCAAAGGAAGACACTCACCAGCTCTATGAAGACACTCTGTCCATTCCAAAGGAAGACACTCACCAGCTCTATGAAGACACTCTGTCCATTCCAAAGGAAGACACTCACCAGCTCTATGAAGACACTCTGTCCATTCCAAAGGAAGACACTCACCAGCTCTATGAAGACACTCTGTCCATTCCAAAGGAAGACACTCACCAGCTCTATGAAGACACTCTGTCCATTCCAAAGGAAGACACTCACCAGCTCTATGAAGACACTCTGTCCATTCCAAAGGAAGACACTCACCAGCTCTATGTAGACACTGTTCTAATGGAAAACACTCACCAGCTCTATGAAGACACTCTGTCCATTCCAATGGAAAACACTCACCAGCTCTATGAAGACACTCTGTCCATTCCAAAGGAAGACACTCACCAGCTCTATGAAGACACTCTGTCCATTCCAAAGGAAGACACTCACCAGCTCTATGAAGACACTCTGTCCATTCCAAAGGAAGACACTCACCAGCTCTATGAAGACACTCTGTCCATTCCAAAGGAAGACACTCACCAGCTCTATGAAGACACTCTGTCCATTCCAAAGGAAGACACTCACCAGCTCTATGAAGACACTCTGCCCATTCCAATAGAAGACACTCACCAGCTCTATGTAGACACTGTTCTAATGGAAAACACTCACCAGCTCTATGAAGACACTCTGTCCATTCCAAAGGAAGACACTCACCAGCTCTATGTAGACACTGTTCCAATGGAAAACACTCACCAGCTCTATGAAGACACTCTGTCCATTCCAAAGGAAGACACTCACCAGCTCTATGAAGACACTCTGTCCATTCCAAAGGAAGACACTCACCAGCTCTATGAAGACACTCTGTCCATTCCAAAGGAAGACACTCACCAGCTCTATGAAGACACTCTGTCCATTCCAAAGGAAGACACTCACCAGCTCTATGAAGACACTCTGTCCATTCCAAAGGAAGACACTCACCAGCTCTATGTAGACACTGTTCCAATGGAAAACACTCACCAGCTCTATGAAGACACTCTGTCCATTCCAAAGGAAGACACTCACCAGCTCTATGAAGACACTCTGTCCATTCCAAAGGAAGACACTCACCAGCTCTATGAAGACACTCTGTCCATTCCAAAGGAAGACACTCACCAGCTCTATGAAGACACTCTGTCCATTCCAAAGGAAGACACTCACCAGCTCTATGAAGACACTCTGTCCATTCCAAAGGAAGACACTCACCAGCTCTATGAAGACACTCTGTCCATTCCAAAGGAAGACACTCACCAGCTATATGAAGACACTCTGTCCATTCCAGAGGAAGACACTCACCAGCTCTATGAAGACACTCTGTCCATTCCAAAGGAAGACACTCACCAGCTCTATGAAGACACTCTGTCCATTCCAAAGGAAGACACTCACCAGCTCTATGTAGACACTGTTCTAATGGAAAACACTCACCAGCTCTGAAGACACTCTGTCCATTCCAAAGGAAGACACTCACCAGCTCTATGAAGACACTCTGTCCATTCCAAAGGAAGACACTCACCAGCTTTATGAAGACACTCTGTCCATTCCAAAGGAAGACACTCACCAGCTCTATGAAGACACTCTGTCCATTCCAGAGGAAGACACTCACCAGCTCTATGAAGACACTCTGTCCATTCCAAAGGAAGACACTCACCAGCTCTATGTAGACACTCTGTCCATTCCAAAGGAAAACACTCACCAGCTCTATGAAGACACTCTGTCCATTCCAAAGGAAGACACTCACCAGCTCTATGAAGACACTCTGTCCATTCCAAAGGAAGACACTCACCAGCTCTATGAAGACACTCTGTCCATTCCAAAGGAAGACACTCACCAGCTCTATGAAGACACTGACCATTCCAAAGGAAGACACTAACCAGCTCTATGAAGACACTCTGTCCATTCCAAAGGAAGACACTCACCAGCTCTATGAAGACACTCTGTCCATTCCAAAGGAAGACACTCACCAGCTCTATGAAGACACTCTGTCCATTCCAAAGGAAGACACTCACCAGCTCTATGAAGACACTCTGTCCATTCCAAAGGAAGACACTCACCAGCTCTATGAAGACACTCTGTCCATTCCAAAGGAAGACACTAACCAGCTCTATGAAGACACTCTGTCCATTCCAGAGGAAGACACTCACCAGCTATATGAAGACACTCTGTCCATTCCAGAGGAAGACACTCACCAGCTCTATGAAGACACTCTGTCCATTCCAAAGGAAGACACTCACCAGCTCTATGAAGACACTCTGTCCATTCCAAAGGAAGACACTCACCAGCTCTATGTAGACACTGTTCCAATGGAAAACACTCACCAGCTCTATGAAGACACTCTGTCAATTCCAAAGGAAGACACTCACCAGCTCTATGAAGACACTCTGTCCATTCCAAAGGAAGACACTCACCAGCTCTATGAAGACACTCTGTCCATTCCAAAGGAAGACACTCACCAGCTCTATGAAGACACTCTGTCCATTCCAAAGGAAGACACTCACCAGCTCTATGAAGACACTCTGTCCATTCCAAAGGAAGACACTCACCAGCTCTATGTAGACACTGTTCTAATGGAAAACACTCACCAGCTCTATGAAGACACTCTGCCCATTCCAAAGGAAGACACTCACCAGCTCTATGAAGACACTGTCCATTCCAATGGAAAACACTCACCAGCTCTATGAAGACACTCTGTCCATTCCAAAGGAAGACACTCACCAGCTCTATGAAGACACTCTGTCCATTCCAAAGGAAGACACTCACCAGCTCTATGAAGACACTCTGTCCATTCCAAAGGAAGACACTCACCAGCTCTATGAAGACACTCTGTCCATTCCAAAGGAAGACACTCACCAGCTCTATGAAGACACTCTGTCCATTCCAAAGGAAGACACTCACCAGCTCTATGAAGACACTCTGTCCATTCCAAAGGAAGACACTCACCAGCTCTATGAAGACACTCTGTCCATTCCAAAGGAAGACACTCACCAGCTCTATGAAGACACTCTGTCCATTCCAAAGGAAGACACTCACCAGCTCTATGTAGACACTGTTCAATGGAAGACACTCACCAGCTCTATGAAGACACTCTGTCCATTCCAAGGAAGACACTCACCAGCTCTATGAAGACACTCTGTCCATTCCAAAGGAAGACACTCACCAGCTCTATGAAGACACTCTGTCCATTCCAAAGGAAGACACTCACCAGCTCTATGAAGACACTCTGTCCATTCCAAAGGAAGACACTCACCAGCTCTATGAAGACACTCTGTCCATTCCAAAGGAAGACACTCACCAGCTCTATGAAGACACTCTGTCCATTCCAAGGAAGACACTCACCAGCTCTATGAAGACACTCTGTCCATTCCAAAGGAAGACACTCACCAGCTCTATGTAGACACTGTTCTAATGGAAAACACTCACCAGCTCTATGAAGACACTCTGTCCATTCCAAAGGAAGACACTCACCAGCTCTATGTAGACACTGTTCCAATGGAAAACACTCACCAGCTCTATGAAGACACTCTGTCCATTCCAAAGGAAGACACTCACCAGCTCTATGAAGTCACTCTGTCCATTCCAAAGGAAGACACTCACCAGCTCTATGAAGACACTCTGTCCATTCCAAAGGAAGACACTCACCAGCTCTATGAAGACACTCTGTCCATTCCAAAGGAAGACACTCACCAGCTCTATGAAGACACTGTTCCAATGGAAAACACTCACCAGCTCTATGAAGACACTCTGTCCATTCCAAAGGAAGACACTCACCAGCTCTATGAAGACACTCTGTCCATTCCAAAGGAAGACACTCACCAGCTCTATGTAGACACTGTTCCAATGGAAAACACTCACCAGCTCTATGATGACACTCTGTCCATTCCAAAGGAAGACACTCACCAGCTCTATGAAGACACTCTGTCCATTCCAAAGGAAGACACTCACCAGCTCTATGAAGACACTCTGTCCATTCCAAAGGAAGACACTCACCAGCTCTATGAAGACACTCTGTCCATTCCAAAGGAAGACACTCACCAGCTCTATGAAGACACTCTGTCCATTCCAAAGGAAGACACTAACCAGCTCTATGAAGACACTCTGTCCATTCCAGAGGAAGACACTCACCAGCTATATGAAGACACTCTGTCCATTCCAAAGGAAGACACTCACCAGCTCTATGAAGACACTCTGTCCATTCCAAAGGAAGACACTCACCAGCTCTATGAAGACACTCTGTCCATTCCAAAGGAAGACACTCACCAGCTCTATGTAGACACTGTTCCAATGGAAAACACTCACCAGCTCTATGATGACACTCTGTCCATTCCAAAGGAAGACACTCACCAGCTCTATGAAGACACTCTGTCCATTCCAAAGGAAGACACTCACCAGCTCTATGAAGACACTCTGTCCATTCCAAAGGAAGACACTCACCAGCTCTATGAAGACACTCTGTCCATTCCAAGGAAGACACTCACCAGCTCTATGAAGACACTCTGTCCATTCCAAAGGAAGACACTCACCAGCTCTATGTAGACACTCTGTCCATTCCAAAGGAAACACTCACCAGCTCTATGAAGACACTCTGTCCATTCCAAAGGAAGACACTCACCAGCTCTATGAAGACACTCTGTCCATTCCAAAGGAAGACACTCACCAGCTCTATGAAGACACTCTGTCCATTCCAAAGGAAGACACTCACCAGCTCTATGAAGACACTCTGACCATTCCAAAGGAAGACACTAACCAGCTCTATGAAGACACTCTGTCCATTCCAAAGGAAGACACTCACCAGCTCTATGTAGACACTCTGTCCATTCCAAAGGAAGACACTCACCAGCTCTATGAAGACACTCTGTCCATTCCAAAGGAAGACACTCACCAGCTCTATGAAGACACTCTGTCCATTCCAAAGGAAGACACTCACCAGCTCTATGAAGACACTCTGTCCATTCCAAAGGAAGACACTCACCAGCTCTATGAAGACACTCTGTCCATTCCAGAGGAAGACACTCACCAGCTCTATGAAGACACTCTGTCCATTCCAAAGGAAGACACTCACCAGCTCTATGAAGACACTCTGTCCATTCCAAAGGAAGACACTCACCAGCTCTATGAAGACACTCTGTCCATTCCAAAGGAAGACACTCACCAGCTCTATGAAGACACTCTGTCCATTCCAAAGGAAGACACTCACCAGCTCTATGTAGACACTCTGTCCATTCCAAAGGAAGACACTCACCAGCTCTATGAAGACACTCTGTCCATTCCAAAGGAAGACACTCACCAGCTCTATGAAGACACTCTGTCCATTCCAAAGGAAGACACTCACCAGCTCTATGTAGACACTGTTCTAATGGAAAACACTCACCAGCTCTATGAAGACACTCTGTCCATTCCAAAGGAAGACACTCACCAGCTCTATGTAGACACTGTTCCAATGGAAAACACTCACCAGCTCTATGACGACACTCTGTCCATTCCAAAGGAAGACACTCACCAGCTCTATGAAGACACTCTGTCCATTCCAAAGGAAGACACTCACCAGCTCTATGAAGACACTCTGTCCATTCCAAAGGAAGACACTCACCAGCTCTATGAAGACACTCTGTCCATTCCAAAGGAAGACACTCACCAGCTCTATGTAGACACTGTTCCAATGGAAAACACTCACCAGCTCTATGAAGACACTCTGTCCATTCCAAAGGAAGACACTCACCAGCTCTATGAAGACACTCTGTCCATTCCAAAGGAAGACACTCACCAGCTCTATGTAGACACTGTTCTAATGGAAAACACTCACCAGCTCTATGACGACACTCTGTCCATTCCAAAGGAAGACACTCACCAGCTCTATGAAGACACTCTGTCCATTCCAAATGAAGACACTCACCAGCTCTATGAAGACACTCTGACCATTCCAAAGGAAGACACTCACCAGCTCTATGAAGACACTCTGTCCATTCCAAAGGAAGACACTCACCAGCTCTATGAAGACACTCTGTCCATTCCAAAGGAAGACACTAACCAGCTCTATGAAGACACTCTGTCCATTCCAGAGGAAGACACTCACCAGCTATATGAAGACACTCTGTCCATTCCAGAGGAAGACACTCACCAGCTCTATGAAGACACTCTGTCCATTCCAAAGGAAGACACTCACCAGCTCTATGAAGACACTCTGTCCATTCCAAAGGAAGACACTCACCAGCTCTATGTAGACACTGTTCTAATGGAAAACACTCACCAGCTCTATGAAGACACTCTGTCAATTCCAAAGGAAGACACTCACCAGCTCTATGAAGACACTCTGTCCATTCCAAAGGAAGACACTCACCAGCTCTATGAAGACACTCTGTCCATTCCAAAGGAAGACACTCACCAGCTCTATGAAGACACTCTGTCCATTCCAAAGGAAGACACTCACCAGCTCTATGTAGACACTCTGTCCATTCCAAAGGAAGACACTCACCAGCTCTATGTAGACACTCTGTCCATTCCAAAGGAAGACACTCACCAGCTCTATGAAGACACTCTGTCCATTCCAAAGGAAGACACTCACCAGCTCTATGAAGACACTCTGTCCATTCCAAAGGAAGACACTCACCAGCTCTATGAAGACACTCTGTCCATTCCAAAGGAAGACACTCACCAGCTCTATGAAGACACTCTGTCCATTCCAAAGGAAGACACTAACCAGCTCTATGAAGACACTCTGTCCATTCCAAAGGAAGACACTCACCAGCTCTATGTAGACACTCTGTCCATTCCAAAGGAAAACACTCACCAGCTCTATGAAGACACTCTGTCCATTCCAAAGGAAGACACTCACCAGCTCTATGAAGACACTCTGTCCATTCCAAAGGAAGACACTCACCAGCTCTATGAAGACACTCTGTCCATTCCAAAGGAAGACACTCACCAGCTCTATGAAGACACTCTGTCCATTCCAAAGGAAGACACTCACCAGCTCTATGAAGACACTCTGTCCATTCCAAAGGAAGACACTCACCAGCTCTATGAAGACACTCTGTCCATTCCAAAGGAAGACACTCACCAGCTCTATGAAGACACTCTGTCCATTCCAAAGGAAGACACTCACCAGCTCTATGTAGACACTGTTCTAATGGAAAACACTCACCAGCTCTATGAAGACACTCTGTCCATTCCAAAGGAAGACACTCACCAGCTCTATGAAGACACTCTGTCCATTCCAAAGGAAGACACTCACCAGCTCTATGAAGACACTCTGTCCATTCCAAAGGAAGACACTCACCAGCTCTATGAAGATACTCTGTCCATTCCAGAGGAAGACACTCACCAGCTCTATGAAGACACTCTGTCCATTCCAAAGGAAGACACTCACCAGCTCTATGAAGACACTCTGTCAATTCCAAAGGAAGACACTCACCAGCTCTATGAAGACACTCTGTCCATTCCAAAGGAAGACACTCACCAGCTCTATGAAGACACTCTGTCCATTCCAAAGGAAGACACTCACCAGCTCTATGAAGACACTCTGTCCATTCCAAAGGAAGACACTCACCAGCTCTATGTAGACACTCTGTCCATTCCAAAGGAAGACACTCACCAGCTCTATGTAGACACTCTGTCCATTCCAAAGGAAGACACTCACCAGCTCTATGAAGACACTCTGTCCATTCCAAAGGAAGACACTCACCAGCTCTATGAAGACACTCTGTCCATTCCAAAGGAAGACACTCACCAGCTCTATGAAGACACTCTGTCCATTCCAAAGGAAGACACTCACCAGCTCTATGAAGACACTCTGTCCATTCCAAAGGAAGACACTCACCAGCTCTATGAAGACACTCTGTCCATTCCAAAGGAAGACACTCACCAGCTCTATGTAGACACTCTGTGTTCCAAATGGAAAACACTCACCAGCTCTATGAAGACACTCTGTCCATTCCAATGGAAAACACTCACCAGCCCTATGAAGACACTCTGTCCATTCCAAAGGAAGACACTCACCAGCTCTATGAAGACAATGTCCATTCCAAAGGAAGACACTCACCAGCTCTATGAAGACACTCTGTCCATTCCAAAGGAAGACACTCACCAGCTCTATGAAGACACTCTGTCCATTCCAAAGGAAGACACTCACCAGCTCTATGAAGACACTCTGTCCATTCCAAAGGAAGACACTCACCAGCTCTATGAAGACACTCTGTCCATTCCAAAGGAAGACACTCACCAGCTCTATGAAGACACTCTGTCCTTTCCAAAGGAAGACAGGGTTTCAATACCTTGGGATCTTTGTAACACTTGATCTGAATTGCCTTTTGAAGGAAAATTATCTTCCACTCCTGGATCAAATTAAAAATGATCTCCAAACCTGGATCTCCCTCCCAATTAGCTTAGTCGAAAGAATCAATGTTATTCGTATCAACATCCTCCCTAGATGTATCTATTTATTTAAGGGTGGTCTTGCCCTTCCCTCCATTCAATTGTACTACTGGTCTGCCCAAATCCACAACATGCTAACATGGATCACAAACAGACAAAAGGCTCAATGTGGATTCAGATAGAAGCCAAATCCTGTGGTTCATTGCCCCTAAGATCAATTATTTTCATGAATAACTTTAGTGAGGTAGGCAACATAGCCAAAACCTTTGTGATTTACAGCACCCAATTAGTTTGGCAGGACTGTAGGACATACCTTGGCATTTCCTCCTAGATATGCTCTCACTCACCTATAGTATGCAACCCAGACTTGCCAAACGTTGGCCCTGAGTGATGCCAACTTTAATCTTTGGCATACTCTCGGGATCAGACACTTTTCAGACCTGTTTCATCAGAACACAACGACACTGAAATCCTTTCAAGAGCTCTGCAGTGAATTCAATGTGCCAAGATCCAATTATAATTTTTTAAATACTTCAAATTAGACATGTAATTTCCTCATTTACTTCCAAGAGGAGGTTTAGAGATCAGCTGAATGAAGTTGAAACCCTTCTTGCTACATACAGCACAATCCATCAAAGGCAAAATCTCATATCTATAGACTCCTTTCTGAGAAAGGAAGCTCCTCCTTTACTCCTCTGAAAATAATCTGGGAAAAGGACCTTGGTCTGACTATCAGTGATGAGTTATGGGCGCAGGTTTGTGACAGGGTATACTGCTCCTCTACTAATGTAAAAATGAAATATTCCAATTACACATTTTTGTACAAATTGTATTACACCCCAGTAAGACTCCGTAAAATGTGAGTGAGTCTTCCTCTTGAAAAGCTCACTTATGACCTCCGCAAGAGACAGCCCAGGTTTGAAAGACTCTGGTCTCCGCTACTCAACTATATTTCACATTAGACATAGATAATGGGGGTAATTTGGGAAATGGGTGTATATAGAATGCCTTCTGAAAGTTTTCAGACCCCTTGACCTTTTCTAAATTTTGTTACATTATAGCTTTTTTTCTAAAATGGATTAAATAAATAAAAATCCTCAACATTCTTCACTCAATAACCCATAAAGACAAGGTGAAAACAGTTTTTTTTAGAAATTCTAGCAAATTTCTAAAAAGAAAAAAATCCCATGAATACCTTATTTACAACTTTGCTATGATACTCGAAATTAAGCTCAGGTGCATCCTGCTTCCATTGATTATCCTTGATGTTTCTACAACTTGATTGGAGTCCACCTGTGGTAATTTAAATTGATTGGACATAATTTGGAAATGCACTGGATAACTTATTTGTATTGCTTTTAATCTGTTTAAATTAATTTCTTAACACTTTGTTCTAACTAGCTATTTGTGTAGGTAGCTATCAAGTAAACGCAATGATAGATAGACATACATACATACATACATACATACATGAGCTTGAGCTGTTTTGCAAGGAGGAATGGGAAAAATGTCAGTCTCTCGATGTGCAAAACTGATAGAGACACACCCCAAGCGACTTACAGCTGTAATCGCAGCAAAAGGTGGCGCTACAAAGTATTAACTTAACGGGGCTGAATAATTTTGCACGCCCAATTTTTCAGTTTTTGATTTGTTAAAAAAGTTTGAAATATCCAATAAATGTCGTTCCACTTCATGATTGTGTCCCACTTGTTGTTGATTCTTCACAAAAAAATACAGTTTTATATCTTTATGTTTGAAGCCTGAAATGTGGCAAAAGGTCGCAAAGTTCAAGGGGGCCGAATACTTTCGCAAGGCACTGTATATAAGAAAGACAGTGGTAAACAGAAATGGCCTATAGCCAAACAATGAATGGCATTAACACAATGCAACATGAACCACTACCACAACATGCACAACACATGCAGTGTACTCCCTCTCTCTATGAGAGGCTGATGAGGCAGAGAGCTTCTCTCTAAACCTCCCACAGATAGTCTCCTCAGCATAGATGTCTAGAATTTTCTCTCCATTTCGTTCCTCTCCTTTTGGGAGTATGAGCTAGCGTAGATCGTAAAGTGTGTGTGTGTGTTTGTAAGTAAACATTTCGCTGTCCATTTGCTAAAGCTTCCAAAAAATGAATTATTATTGGAATCGCTTGCTCTCCAGCAAATTACACAAGTAACTGCTATGCAAGTTGTCTGTTAATTTCTATAGTGAACTCTTCAATGGGATAAATACCCTGTTCTAAATCAAACCATTAGAGCTGAGCTCTTCATTCAACAAGGCTTGAGTTCAGTAGTCTAACCACAGTGACATAAAATTACACTGGCACTACACCTGAATACAGTGGTGTACGTTTCTAACTGTGTTGCTCGGTAGTTTTTGAACTACATCCTTCTGATGGGGGAGGCTGTCAATCAAACAATACAATAGCAAATGCACACATAGGCCAAAACAATTAAGCCAATACATGAAAACAGGGATAGTACAGTAGGTTGTAGTGTCTTATAAGGGGGATGCATCAGTTTCATGGAACTGGTGAGCGGACCATGGGAAATAGTTGAAAAACAAC
The DNA here is from genome assembly GCF_023373465.1 of Oncorhynchus keta. Lineage (NCBI taxonomy): Eukaryota > Metazoa > Chordata > Actinopteri > Salmoniformes > Salmonidae > Oncorhynchus > Oncorhynchus keta. The sequence continues at coordinate 74,555,528 of NC_068448.1, forward strand.
ATATTTCACCAATTCAACTAATTTAACTCCTGGTGAAACGCATGCATGCAAGCATGACACACATATACTGAGACAGTGCAGGTGTGCCCCACATGAAACAATACTAGAGTTTACTATGGCATAAATACCATTGTATTCACTTGTTTAAAAAAATATATTTTCTGTAGTATTCACTGTCCATAAAAACACTACAGTGAATGCTGTAGTATTTACTGTAGCATATACTGTAGTAAACTATACTATTTACAGTTAACAATGGTACAAATACTGTAGTATTTACTGTAACATATACTATAGTATACTATAGTATTTACAGTTAACTATAGTACAAATACTGTAGTATTTTATACTTTATACTATAGTAATTAATGTTGTGCTTTTGCTGATTGTAGTATACTGTAGTATTTACTGTAGCATATACTGTAGTATACTATAGTATTTACTGTAGTACTGTAGTACTGTAGTATTTTATACTTTATACTGTAGTAATTAATGTTGTATGTAGTATTTACTATAGGCTTGTACAGTATACTACAACATTCTATACTAAGTACTATACATGATTGAGGGATACTACAGTGTGTCTTTTTTTCGGGTTTGTGTGTGCAGGACTGAGGAATAGCAATTCTTTACACTATGGTTCAGGAGGAACAGAAAAGTCCATGTCGATTAATAAACCATGTGCCATCAAAAATCTCTTCCCAACTATTTTGCTCATCTATATGGCTCTCCGCCAATAATTACATTTAGAGGATTGGAGGATTCTAAATTAATATCTAAGGGGCAAATCTGGAAAATGACACGCGCAAGAGACGGTGGTAATATTTTTCCTTTTAGAGACTGTAATACATGTCCAGGTCAGGATAACCAAAACATTACTTTATTAAAGACTATCAGAAAGAATGTTGGAACTTATTTATTTTGAGCCAAAGCCATGAATGAGTGAGTCACTGAGCTTTATGTAGGTGCCGAGGCAATATGAATGAGTCACTCAGCTTTATGTAGGTGAGGCTATATGACTGAGTCACTCAGCTTTATGTAGGTGTCGAGGCTATATGACTGAGTCAATCAGCTTTATGTAGGTGCCGAGGCTATATGGTTGAGTCACTGAGCTTTTTGTAGGTGTCGAGGCTATATGGCTGAGTCACTGAGCTTTATGTAGGTGTCGAGGCTATATGACTGAGTCATTGAGCTTTATGTAGGTGAGGCTATATGACTGATTCACTCAGCTTTATGTAGGTGTCGAGGCTATATGACTGAGTCACTCAGCTTTATGTAGGTGCCGAGGCTATATGACTGAGTCACTCAGCTTTATGTAGGTGCCGAGGCTATATGGCTGAGTCACTCAGCTTTATGTAGGTGTCGAGGCTATATGACTGAGTCACTGAGCTTTATGTAGGTGTCGAGGCTATATGGCTGAGTCACTGAGCTTTTTGTAGGTGTCGAGGCTATATGGCTGAGTCACTGAGCTTTATGTAGGTGAGGCTATATGACTGATTCACTCAGCTTTATGTAGGTGAGGCTATATGACTGAGTCACTGAGCTTTATGTAGATGTCGAAGCTATATGGCTGAGTCACTCAGCTTTATGTAGGTGTCGAGGCTATATGTCTGAGTCACTGAGCTTTATGTAGGTGCTGAGGCTATATGACTGAGTTGCTCAGCTTTATGTAGGTGTGCCCATATTAAACTGAAAACAAATCTGTCCAAAATTGCTAAAATATGCATATAATAATTATTATTGGATAGAAAACACTCTAAAGCTTCTAAAACCGTTTGAATTATGTCTGTAAGTATAGCAGAACTCACAGGGCAGGCAATCTCCCAAACTATTTTTGGAGTACTGAAAGTTGGGGTAACTTTGATGTCATCGCCCCCACCCTTCCCAATCAGCTATTGATCTGGAAACACTTTCTATGTCTTCCACTAGATGTCCTCATTCAGTACAGCGTTTAATTGTGCAAATCCCGTGAGTTTTGACCCTTTGGGAGGCAAAATAGTGAGTGTCGCGAGAAAATACATGGTGGCTAGAGCGCGCTTGTGGAACAGACCTTCCTTTGTTCCAGAATGCCTGAGAAGAAGCATGATTGTCCGGTAGATTTGAGAATTGTTTTGTACGTTTAGAACATCCGAAAGCTTGATTCTGCACTTAGTTTGACCAGTTTAGTTGACATATAATATGTAATTTTGAAGTTTTGATGCGCAACTGTTCGGGACCAGAAGTAATTTTGGATGCATTTCAGCTGGAACTCGTAGCATATGCTACTATAAAGGCACACAAACTGAAACCAAACGGATATAAATGGATATAATGGATATAAATAGCATATTATTGAAAAAAACATAAATGTACTGTGTAACATGTCCTATTACTGTCATCTGATGAAGATTTTCAAAAGGTTAGTGAATGATTTATTTTTTAATCCTGCTTTTATAATTTTATATTTTCTGGGACAAAATGGCTGCCTCTTGTCTTTGTTTCGGTGGTGGTCTAATATAAATATGTGCTGTGTGTTCGCCGTAAAACATTGGGGGGGGGCGGACTCTGAGAGGGACGCCTCGCTTTAACTGGATTTATTAATGGAAGCCTCTCCAACAAAATACAGGCATAATCAGGAATTCCTCAGGGCAGCTGTGTAGGCACTTTTTTCAATCTTTACTAATGACATGCCACTGGCTTTGAGTAAAGCTAGTGTGTCTATGTGTACGGATGACTCAACACTTTACACGTCAGCTACAACAGCGACTGAAATGACTGCAACACTTAACAAAGAGCTGCAGTTAGTTTCAGAATGGGTGGTAAGGAATAAATTAGTCCTTAATATAAAAAAAAAAAACTAAAAGCATTGTATTTGGGAAAATCAGTCACTAAACTCTAAACCTCAACTAATACTTGAGCAAGTTGAGGAGACTAAACTGCTTGGAGTAACTCTGGATTCTAAACACATATTGATACAACAGTAGCTAGGATGGGGAACAGTCTATCCATAATAAAGTGCCGCTCTGCATTCTTAACAGCAGTAACAACAAGGCATCTTCTACAGTCCCTAGTTTTGTCGCACCTGGGCTACTGTTCAGTCGTGTGGTCAGGTGCCACAAAGAGGAACTTAAGAATATTGCAATAGACTCAGAACAGGTCAATCTCTCCTGTCTCAAAGTGGAGGAGAGATTGACTTCATTACTAATTTTATTTGTGATAGATACCGAGCTCTTTGAACTACTGGAACACAGCTCGGACACCCATGCATACCCCACAAGACATGCCACCAGAGGTCTGTTTGAACTACTGGAACACAGCTCGGACACCCATGCATACCCCGCAAGACATGCCACCAGAGGTCTCTTTGAACTACTGGAACACAGCTCGGACACCCATGCATACCCCACAAGACATGCCACCAGAGGTCTCTTTGAACTACTGGAACACAGCTCGGACACCCATGCATACCCCGCAAGACATGCCACCAGAGGTCTCTTTGCACTACTGGAACACAGCTCGGACACCCATGCATACCCCGCAAGACATGCCACCAGAGGTCTCTTTGAACTACTGGAACACAGCTCAGACACCCATGCATACCCCGCAAGACATGCCACCAGAGGTCTCTTTGAACTACTGGAACACAGCTCGGACACCCATGCATACCCCGCAAGACATGCCACCAGAGGTCTCTTTGAACTACTGGAACACAGCTCGGACACCCATGCATACCCCACAAGACATGCCACCAGAGGTCTCTTCACAGTCCCAAAGTCCAGAATAGACTATGGGAGGCGCACAGTACTACATAGAGCCATGACTACATGAAACTCTATTCCACATCACGATAAAAATACACTTTATAGAACAGCAGAGACTGTGAAGCAACACATGCATACAAATACACAATAACATACGCAATATACATATGTTATAGATATGTGGTAGTAGAGTAGGGGCCTGAGGGCACACACTTAATTAGTTGTGAGATCTGTTATAAATGTATTGTACTGTTTTATAATGTATAACTGCCTTAATTTTGCTGGACACCAGGAAGAGGGGCAGCTTCCTTTGCAGTAGCTAATGGAGATACATAATAAATACAAATACAAATTCAAATACTGCTCTCTGTAACGGCGTTCTTCGTTTGTCGAAAGAGAGTCGGACCGAAATGCAGTGTGGTTGTTACTCATGTTCTTTAATGAATGAATCGCGATACATGAAATAACTTATACAAATACAAAACAACAAACGGAACGTGAAACCTAATTACAGCCTATCTGGTGAACACTACACAGAGACAGGAACAATCACCCACGAAATACAAAGTGAAACCCAGGCTACCTAAATACGGTTCCCAATCAGAGACAACGAGAAACACCTGACTCTGATTGAGAACTGCCTCAGGCAGCCAACCTATGCTACACCACTACTCAGCCGCAATCCCAATGCCTACAAAAAACCCATTATGAAACACAACATAAACCCCTGTCACACCCTGGCCTGACCAAATATATAACGAAAACACAAAACACTTTGACCAAGGCGTGACACTCTCATCACAACAAATAGATTTAGCTCTTTCCAAGAGCGGGCAGCTCCCCTCGCTGCCTGTTACTTCACATACATACTGTACTGCCACAGGGTCAGAAACATACCCGAAAATGTCTATTATGGTCCAAGATATGAATAGACCTTCGATGGATCATTGTAATGTCTATTATGGTCCAACATGTCTCCGGACCTACTCACTGCCACAGTCATACTCTGAACCTAGTTTTGTCCCATGGAATACATCTTGTGGATCTTAATGTTTTTCCTCATAATCCTGGACTATTGGACCACCATATTATTACATTTGCAATCGCAACAAATAATCTGCTCAGACCCCAACCAAGGAGCATCAAAAGTCGTGCTATAAAATCTCAGACAACCCAAAGATTCCTTGATGCCCTTCCAGACTCCCTCTGCCAACCCAAGGACATCAGAGGACAGAAATCAGTTAACCACCTAACTGAGGAACTCAATTTAACCTTGCGCAATACCCTAGATGCAGTTGCACCCCTAAAACTACAAAAACATTTGTCATAAGAAACCTCCCTAATATACAGAAAATACCTGAGCTCTGAACAAGCGTCCAGAAAATTGGAACGGAAATTGCGCCACACCAAACTGAAAGTCCTCCGACTAACTTGGAAAGCATGCAGTATTGAAGAACCCTCACTGCTGCTCGACCGTCCTATTTTTCCAACTTAATTGAGGAAAATAAGAACAATCCGAAATTTTGTTTTGATACTGTCGCAAAGCTAACTAAAAATCAGCATTCCCCAAGAGAGGATGGCTTTCACTTCAGCAGTAATAAATTCATGAACTTCTTTGAGGAAAAGATCATGATCATTAGAAAGCAAATTACGGACTCCTTTTAAAATCTACGTATTCCTCCAAAGCTCAGTTGTCCCGAGTCTGCATAACCCTGCCAGGACCTAGGATCAAGGGAGACACTCAAGTGTTTTAGTACTATATCTCTTGACACAATGATGAAAATAATAATGGCCTCTAAACCTTCAAGCTGCATACTGGACCCTATTCCAACTAAACTACTGAAATAGCTGTTTCCTGTGCTTGGCCCTCCTATGTTGAACATAATAAACGGCTCTCTATCCACCGGATGTGTACCAAACTCACTAAAAGTGGCAGTAATAAAGCCTCTCTTGAAAAAGCCAAACCTTGACCCAGAAAATATAAAAAACTATCGGCCTATATCGATTCTCCCATTCCTCTATTTTTTGGGGCAAAAGCTGTTGCGCAGCAACTCACTGTCTTCCTGAAGACAAACAATGTATACGAAATACTTCAGTCTGGTTTTAGACCCCATCATAGTACTAAGACTGCACTTATGAAGGTGGTAAAGTACCTTATAATGGCGTCAGACCGAGGCTCTGCATCTGTCCTCGTGCTCCTAGACCTTAGTGCTGCTTTTGATACCATCAATCACCACATTCTTTTGGAGAGATTGGAAACTGACAAATTCTGGCCTGGTTTAGATCTTATCTTTCGGAAAGATATCAGTTTGTCTCTGTGAATGGTTTGTCCTCTGACACATCAACTGTAAATTTCGGTGTTCCTCAAGGTTCCGTTTTAGGACCACTATTGTTTTCACTATATATTTGACCTCTTGGGGATGTTATTCGAAAACACAATGTTATCTTTCACTGCTATGCGGATGACACACAGCTGTACAATGAAACCTGGTGAAGCCCCAAAATTGCCCTCGCTGGAAGCCTGTGTTTCAGACATAAGGAAGTGGATGACTGCAAACTTTCTACTTTTAAACTTGAACAAAACAGAGATGCCTGTTCTAGGTCCCAAGAAACAAAGAGATATTCTGTTGAATCTGACAATTAATCTTGATGGTTGTACAGTCGTCTCAAATAAAATGTGAAGGACCTTGGCGTTAATCTGGACCCTGATCTCTCGTTTGACGAACATATCAAGACTGGTTCAAGGACAGCTTTTTTCCATTTATGTAACATTGCAATGCTCTACTTTCCGGCTACCTGGATAAAGCACTAAAAACTATAAAGCACTAAGCACTAATAAACTTCAGTTAGTGCTAAATACGGCTGCTAGAATCCTGACTAGAACCAAAATAATTTGATCATATTACTCCAGTGCTAGCCTCCCTACACTGGCTTCCTGTTAAGGCAAGGGCTGATTTCAAGGTTTTATTGTTAACCTACAAAGCATTACATGGGCTTGCTCCTACCTATCTCTCTGATTTGGTCCTGCCGTACATACCTACACGTACGCTATGGTCACAAGACGCAGGCCTCCTAATTGTCCCTAGAATTTCTAAGCAAACAGCTGGAGGCAGGGCTTTCTCCTATAGAGCTCCATTTTTATGGAATAGTCTGCCTACCCATGTGAGAGATGCAGACTCGGTCTCAACCTTTAAGTCTTCATTGAAGACTCATCTCTTCAGTAGGTCCTATGGTTGAGTGTATTCTGGCCCAGGAGTGTGAAGGTGAACGGAAAGGCACTGGAGTAACGAACCGCCCTTGCTGTCTCTGCCTGGCCGGTTCCCCTCCACTGGGATTCTCTGCCTCTAACCCTATTACAGGGGCTGAGTCACTGGCTTACTGGTGGTCTTCCATGCCGTACCTAGGAGGGGTGCGTCACTTGAGTGGGTTGAGCCACTGATGTGATCTTCCTGTCTGAGTTGGCACCCCCCCTTGTGTTGTGTCGTGGCGGAGATCTTTGTGGGCTATACTCGGCCTTGTCTCAGGATGGTAAGTTGGTGGTTGAAGTTATCCCTCTGTGGGGGCTGTGCTTTGGCAAAGTGGGTGGGGTTATATCCTTCCTGTTTGGCCCTGTCTCAGCATCCAGTATTTATGCTGCAGTAGTTTATGTGTTGGGGGGCTAGGGTTCTTTATGTCTTATCTTACTTTTTAAGTATCTCTCTCTAATTCTCTCTTTCTTTCTTTCTTTCTTTCTTTCTTTCTTTCTTTCTTTCTTTCTTTCTTTCTTTCTTTCTTTCTTTCTTTCTTTCTTTCTGCTAGAATCTCGAAGTCAAATGTCTCTCTGTTTGCTGATGATCTGGTGCTTCTGTCTCAACCAAGGAGGGCCTACAGCAGCACCTAGATCTTATCTCAGATTCTCTCAGGACCTGGGCCCTGACCATACCTCAACTCTGGCAGTGACTCCTTGTTGTCCCAAAAGTCCACCTGGCCAGTCATCAGGACCACGGTTCTGCCAAATTCCATCTGACCTGTTCACTGTGATTAGAGCACACAAAAACTATACATACCTGGTCTAAACATCATCTTGGCCATGTTCTGTTAACTTCCCAAAGCTGTGGCGAGCCAGAGACAAGGCAAGAAGGGCATTCTATGCCATCGGAAACTTCCTAGGTTTTGGCCTTTCTAGGGAGTTTTGGCTAAAAATACTTGAATCTACACCTGACTTTCTGTTTGGGGTTTTAGGTCTGGGTTTCTGTACAAGCACTTTGAGACTATCAGCTGAAAATGGGACAAACAATAAATTGAGACTCTGATAATGGAGAATTCTGCAAAAATACTTTTGTACAACGTAAAAACACCAAATAATGCATGCAGAGCAGAATTAGGCCGATACCCACAATTATCAAAATCCAGAAAAGAGCCGTTAAAAGACAACCACCTAAAAGGAAGCGATTCACAAACCTTCCATAACAAAGCCATCACCTACAGAGAGATGAACCTGGATAAGAGTCCCTAAGAAGCTGGTCCTGGGGCTCTGTTCACAAACACAAACACACCCTACAGAGCCCCAGGACAACAGCACAATTAGAGAGAACCAAATCATGAGAAAACAAAAAGATAATGACTTAACACATGGAGGAAAGAAAGGTTAACAAAAAAACAGAGGGACTAGGACAACCTGCTGAGGCCTATTTGAGAGTGCAGCTCTCTTAATACCTAACCCTGTTTTTGAATGACCCTCTCTAGGTGGTGCTGGACTATAAGCTTTGACTATCGACATACAGACTCACAGAGATAACACAGCCTGAATTGAGTAACTGTTGTTTCTTTTCTGTCAACGTAGCCTGTGATTGGTTATAAGAAGACTGTGAGGCTATAATGCTCACTGCCACAAAATGAGGTGGAAACTGAGCTGTGATTGGGTATAACCTCCTGTGATTGGGTATGACCATATTAGATGGATCATTTCCTGAACATCTACTACACATGTAAATAAACCAAAAATGTTTGATCTAAAACAAATCCCAATAGGTCTTTGAAAAAACTCCCATATCTTTTGGGTGAAATTCCTCCTGTGATTCTCCTCAGCAAGATTTGTGACCTTCTCCTCCGAGAAAAGGGCAACCAGTGAAGAACAAACACCATTGTAAATACAACCCATATTTATGCTTATTCATTTTATCAGGTTCCTTTAACTATTTGTGACATTGTATATATATATATATATATAATATGACATTTGTAATGTCTTTACTGTTTTTAAACTTCTGTATGTGTAATGGGAAATATTAAGGTTTTTGCTGATTTTTCACTTTATATATTCACTTTGTATGTTGTCTAGCCTGACTTGCTTTGGCAATGTTCACATGTGTTCGGGGTGGATGCCAATAAAGCCCCATTGTTTTGAAGGGACTAGTGGATGGAGAATAGAGCTTGGGAATGAGTGAGAGAGAGAGAGACAGAGGGAATGAGAGAGAGAGGGATGGAGGAAAAGAAGAGGTGTCAGACACACAGAGGGACAGGACAACCTGCTGAGGCCTCTTTGATGAGTGCAGCTCTCTCTTAATTAATACCTGTTTTTAATAAATGACCTCTCTAGGTGGTGCTGGACTCAAACAAAACTATAAGCTGCTCATTTCCTTAGGCTTTGACATACAGACACACAGAGATAACACAGCCATGAATTAGTAACTGTTGTTTCTTTTCTGTCAACGTAGCCTGTGATTATATTATAATCGTAGCCTGTGATTGGGTATAATTGTAGCCTGTGATTGGGTATAAGAGTAGCCTGTGATTGGGTATAATCAGATGTTGAATGGATCATTTCCTGAACATCTACTACACATGAAAATAAACCAAAAATGTTTGATCTAAATACTCCACTGTTAGCTCTCCTGTATCTCCTCTCCTTCTCCTCCTGTAATTCTCCTCCTGTGATTCTCCAACCTGTCCTTCTCCTCCTGTGATTCTCCTCCTGTGATTCTCCAACCTGTCTTCACCTCCTGTAATTCTCCTCCTGTGATTTTCTCCTCCTGTGACCACGTGGTGTCATGTGATACACCACGTGGTGATACTCTGACTCCTGTGATTCTCCTCCCTGACACCATGATTGGTGTCCTCCTGTGATACTCCTCCTGTGATTCTCCTCCTGTGATTCATGTCCTCCTGTGATACTCCTCCTGTGATACTCCTCCTGTGATTCTCCTCCTCTGATTCACCTCCTGTGATTCTCTGACTCCTGTGATACTCCTCCTGTGATTCTCCTCCTGTGATTCTCCTCCTGTGATGTCTCCTCCTGTGATTCTCCTCCTGTGATTCTCCTCCTGTGATTCACCTCCGTGGTGTGATTCTCCTCCTGATTCTCACTCCTGTGATTCTCCTCCTCTGATTCTCACTCCTGTGATTCTCCTCCTCTGATACACCTCCTGTGATGTCCTCCTGTGATTCTCTCCTGTGATTCTCCTCCTGTGATTCTCCTCTGTGACACTCTCCTGTGATACTGTTCCTCCTGTCATTCTCCACGTGGTCCTCCTCCTCTGACACCTTCTCCTCCGCTAATTCTCCTCCTGACACCACGTTGTCCTCAATCCTTCTCTGACACCCTGGTGTATGTGCTTTCCTGTGACAGAGTGGTTCAGTTACAGGTTCCCTGACTGACAGTTAGTGACAGTGGTGTAAATGCGAGGGGAGTCATTTGTACCATGTCAACCGGAGTGGATGGCCATCTCACCCCTGACCTTAAATTCCTGCCTCTCCACGATAACCAGGGAAATATGACAGGTGTCTAGCTGATTGGACAGCGATCTGAGCTAACACAGTGATTGGACAGCGATCTGAGCAGTGACATGTAGCCTGAACTGCCGACATCATTCATCATGTGTGGCGGGGTGGATGAGCACATGACCCCCACCCCCCATGTGTTTCTGAGGGGACTAGTGGATGGAGAATAGAGCTTGGTTACATTTTAAGCATCGGAGTGACAGATTGTACTTTTGGGACTGACAAGCACAGCTAGCGTATTTGATGGAAAACAAATACTTTTCTTTTGACAACAACTGTTATGCCAAGAATTCATATTTTGAGATCATAAAGTTCTTTCATTGTCATGTTGTGCCTTAAAATACAGTTGACAAATATGTACTCCACATCATAGCTGTTTAATCAAATCAAAACCAAATGTTATTTGTCACAGGCTTTGTAAACAACAGGGGGTAGACAGTGAAATGCTTACCAACGGTCATCACTACCGAGTGGATGTGCAGGGGTACGAGGTAATTGAGGTATGTATATGTATATACATGTATATATAGGTAGGGATAAAGGGACTAGGCTACAGGATAGATAATAAACAGTAACAGCAGCGTATGTGATGAGTCTAAAGAGTTAGTGGCAAAAGGGTCAATGCAGATAGTCCAGGTAGCTATTGGTTAACTATTTAACTAACTAGTTAGCAGTCTTATGACTTGGGGGTAGAAGCTGTTCAGGGTCCTGTTGGTTCCAGACTTGGTGCATCGGTAACACTTGCCGTACAGTAGAAGAGAGAACAGTCTATGACTCGGGTGACTGGAGACTTTGGCAATTTTTAGGGCCTTCCTCTGACACCACGTGGTGTCCAGGGCCTTCCTCTGACACCACGTGGTGTCCAGGGCCTTCCTCTGACACCACGTGGTGTCCATGGCTTTCCTCTGACACCATGTGGTGTCCATGGCTTTCCTCTAACACCACGTGGTGTCCATGGCTTTCCTCTGACACCATGTGGTGTCCATGGCTTTCCTCTGACACCACGTGGTGTCCATGGCTGTCCTCTGACACCACGTGGTGTCCACAGCTGTCCTCTGACACCAAATGGATCTGTCCATGGCTTTCCTCTGACACCACGTGGTGTCCATGGCTTTCCTCTAACACCACGTGGTGTCCATGGCTTTCCTCTGACACCACGTGGTGTCCATGGCTTTCCTCTGACACCACGTGGTGTCCAGGGCTTTCCTCTGACACCATGTGGTGTCCATGGCTTTCCTCTGACACCACGTGGTGTCCATGGCTTTCCTCTAACACCACGTGGTGTCCATGGCTTTCCTCTGACACTACGTGGTGTCCATGGCTTTCCTCTGACACCACGTGGTGTCCAGGGCTTTCCTCTGACACCATGTGGTGTCCATGGCTTTCCTCTCTGACACCACGTGGTGTCCAGGGCTTTCCTCTGACACCACGTGGTGTCCATTGCTTTCCTCACACACCACGTGGTGTCCATGGCTTTCCTCTGACACCACGTGGTGTCCAGGGCTTTCCTCTGACACCACATGGTGTCCAGGGCTTTCCTCTGACACCATGTGGTGTCCTTCGTTTTTCCTCTGACACCATGTGGTGTCCATGGCTTTCCTCTGACACCACGTGGTGTCCAGGGATTTGCATAAAAATGTGTTTTTTCAATTTGTTAACCTTCAACTCAGACAAAATTTGTTACAAATGTAACAACACAAACAAAACAATACAAACATGGTTCAAAGTATCAAGCAACAGCTGTCCTATCAGACTCCAGATAAATGGATCTAAACGTCAAGCAACAGCTGTCCTATCAGACTCCAGATAAATGGATCTAAACGTCAAGCAACAGCTGTCCTATCAGACTCCAGATAAATGGATCTAAACGTCAAGCAACAGCTGTCCTATCAGACTCCAGATAAATGGATCTAAATCAAGCAACAGCTGTCCTATCAGACTCCAGATAAATGGATCTAAACGTCAAGCAACAGCTGTCCTATCAGACTCCAGATAAATGGATCTAAACGTCAAGCAACAGCTGTCCTATCAGACTCCAGATAAATGGATCTAAATCAAGCAACAGCTGTCCTATCAGACTCCAGATAAATGGATCTAAACGTCAAGCAACAGCTGTCCTATCAGACTCCAGATAAATGGATCTAAACGTCAAGCAACAGCTGTCCTATCAGACTCCAGATAAATATTAACTTGTAGTATTTGTACAAGCTTCAAGCTGCAGATGTTGCGTGGTGAAGATCTATAATGGTAAGAGATGGGATGGGAGCGTCTGGAGCATGTAATGTCTCCCTCCATGCTGATCAAACTCATCAGCATCACCCACTCACACACACAACTCAAAAGGCCTGTCTCGCCACGACACAAATAACTTCCACTTGAAAACCACACGACTTGACAAATAGACGAAGGGGGTGAGATTTGGAGAGATCACGTCTCTCAGTGTTAATCACAGCTCTGCTCTCCACAAACCTTCTAAATCCTTGATCTTCACACTCTCAAGATGGACCTCGATCTCCACATTGGCCACCTGCTGATGTCATCCACATGACACACACACACACACACACACACACACACACACACACACACACACACACACACACACACACACACACACACACACACACACACACACACACACACACACACACACACACACACACACACACACACACACACACACACACACACACACACACACACTCATCTATTACAGGTAAAAACTTCCTTAGATCAGGTAAGTCTGAAAAATCTCCAAAAACCAGAACCTCATATTCAGTCTAATCCAACCCCGAGCCCTATTCTACTGTCATCACTATTCCACTGTCATCACTATTACACTGTCATCACTATTACACTGTCATCACTATTACACAGTCATCACTACACACTGTCATCACTATCACACTGTCATCACTACACACTGTCATCACTATCACACTGTCATCACTATTACACTGTCATCACTATCACACTGTCATCACTATTACACAGTCATCACTATTACACAGTCATCACTATTACACAGGCATCACTATTACACTGTCATCACTATTACACTGTCATCACTATTACACAGTCATCACTATTACACTGTCATCACTATTACACTGTCATCACTATTACACAGTCATCACTACACACAGTCATCACTATTACACTGTCATCACTATTACACAGTCATCACTACACACAGTCATCACTATTACACAGTCATCACGGACACAGTGGGACTTCAGGAATTATTAAAATTTACATTCCCATGCCCTCAGAGGATTTGTAGAAGGCACAAAGCTCTTTCACAGCAGGCAACCCATGTCAGATTGAGAACAACACTGGTGAATTGGCCACACAGCGAAGGAGCCATGAATATTCACAACAGAAGATGTAGTCTGTCACTCTGCTGCTGCAACAGGAGACTTTTCTCTCCATGTACGTGTGACACATCTGGTTCCTTAGAGAGAGAAACACATTTTGTCAGATGCCTGAGTTGGTGGCTGGGCAATTTTAGGAATTAAGATTTGTCACTAGGATATCAAATGTAAGAGTGAGTGATGTCACACTAAGGGGGACTGGGGGGGGGGGGCGGGGGCAATGGGACAGGAGGACTGGGGGGACAGGCAGGAGGGCCAGGAGGGCTGGGGGGACAGGCAGGAGGGCCAGGAGGGCTGGGGGGACAGGCAGGAGAGACAGGAGGACTGGGGGGACAGGCAGGAGGGACAGGAGGACCGGGGGGACAGGCAGGAGGGACAGGAGGACCGGGGGGACAGGCGGGAGGGACAGGCAGGAGGGACAGGCAGGAGGGACAGGAGGGACAGGAGGGCTGGGGGACAGGCAGGGGGGGCAGGAGGGACATGCAGGAGAGACAGGGAGGAGGGACAGGAGGGACAGGCAGGAGGACTGGGGGGACAGGCAGGGGGGGCAGGAGGGACAGACAGGAGAGACAGGCAGGAGGGATAGGAGGGACAGGAGGGACAGGCAGGAGGGACAGGAGGACAGGGGGGACAGGTAGGAGGACAGGGGTGACAGGCAGCAGGACATGCAGGGTCTGACAGGCAGGGGCTGACAAGGGGACAGACAGGACGGACAGGCAGAGGCTGACAGGTAGGGCGGACAGGGGCTGACAGGTAGGGCGGACAGAGGCTGACAGGTAGGGCGGACAGGGGCTGACAGGTAGGGCGGACAGGGGCTGACAGGTAGGGCGGACAGGGGCTGACAGGTAGGGCGGACAGGGGCTGACAGGTAGGGCGGACAGAGGCTGACAGGTAGGGCGGACAGGGGCTGACAGGTAGGGCGGACAGAGGCTGACAGGTAGGGCGGACAGAGGCTGACAGGTAGGGCGGACAGAGGCTGACAGGTAGGGCGGACAGAGGCTGACAGGTAGGGCGGACAGAGGCTGACAGGTAGGGCGGACAGAGGCTGACAGGTAGGGCGGACAGAGGCTGACAGGTAGGGCGGACAGGGGCTGACAAACTGCAATCCGGCCTCATACATGGGCTCTGGGCCTGGCCAAGTCAATCAGGGGGTGTTTGATGTGAGGAAGGATGACACAACATGGAAGAGACAGACAGAGCACTTATCAGTCAGAAGAATTGGAGTCTTACAACTAACAGAGAAGAAGAGACACAAAGTAAGTATTTTCCTAACCCGGAGTTCAGCTGTAATCATAAGGTATTATGGACTCCAAACAGGAACTAAAGTCACTAAAAACACTGCTAATAAACAAGATTATACATCCTGGGGAAGTAAATCTTCATTTGGATGGAATCCATTCTAAAAACACAAGAGGAGCTTACCAGAAGTGAACATAGCAATGTGTCGAAATGGAAATTCAACAGGGTATTATTAGGAAAGGAGCAAATGTGTTGGTGGTGCCGTGCGCTCCTCTGGGGAGGCTAGGGGGTTGAAGAGGAGGACTGAATCAGCCTCACCTTCAGAGTGATTGTTTTTGCTCCCTATTTAAAGAGTTGCAAGTAAGCATTTCACTATACCTGTTGTATCCTGTGCATGTGACGAATACACTTTGATTCGATTTGATATTTTTGCCAGCCTAAACAGTCCTGTGAGAATGAGACAGGCCTCTTGAGATCAAATAGACAAAAGAGCAAAGTCAGCCTGGCTGCAATCAAAATGTAGACATGACAGAGGGTAGTGTCGAGAGGAAGGAGGGAGGTAAAGAGAGAGATAGAGGGGAGAGAGAGAGAGGAGAGGGAGGAGAGAGAGAGAGGGAGAGAGAGAGGAGACAGAGGTAGAGAGAGGGGAATGAGAGAGAGGGAGAGAGAGAGAGACAAGAGGGAGTGAGAGAGGAAGAGAGAGGTAAAGAGAGAGATAGATAGAGAGATAGAGGGAAGAGAGAGAGGAGAGAGAGAGAGAGAGAGAGAGAGAGAGAGAGGAGAGAGAGAGAGAGAGAAGGGGAGAGAGAGAGAGAGAGAGAGAGAGAGAGAGAGAGGGAGAGAGAGAGAGAGAGAGAGAAGAGAGAGAGAGAGAGAGAGAGAGAGAGAGAGAGAGAGAGAGGGAGAGAGAGAGAGAGAGAGAGAGAGAGAGAGAGAGAGAGAGAGAGAGAGAGAGAGGGAGAGAGAGAGAGAGAGGGAAGAGAGAGAGAGAGAGAGAGAGAGAGAAGGGAAGAGAGAGAGAGAGAGAGAGAGAGAGAAGGAGAGAGAGAGAGAGAGAGAGAGATAGAGAGGAGAGAGAGGGAGAGCATGAGAGAGAGAGAGAGAGAGAGAAGGGAAGAGAGAGAGAGAGAGAGAGAAGGAGAGCGTGAGAGAGAGGGGGAGAGAGAGTGGTGAGAGTGGTAAGAGAGTGGAGAGTGAGAGAAAGAGCGAGAGAGAGATACAATTAAAAGGGCCTATTTATATAACGAATATGAATTCGGAGGGCAGAAATGATTCAATATTAAAACATTAGACCTCTAACTAATGGCATCAGTCATACAAAAGTTATACTTCAATCCAAACTGATTCTCTAGTAAATTGGTAGGAATGTCTCATCTATGTTCAAGAATGGCCGTTTCCCCTTTATTCAGATCATACCTGCTCACTTTCGGTTGTTTGAAAAGGAAATAATGTCCAAAATATCGTTATTTTTTAAACAAGCCTTAGAAAGTTGGTTGCAATTTCAGTTTAATCCACCTGAAAATACAGAACAAATATTACAACAAATATTGTGGTTAAATTCAAATGTACTAATTGATTTTAAAAAAAATGAATTTTTAAAATCCATTTTTAAAAAAGGTATAATTTTAGTGAATGATATCATAAATAGGACTGGTGGAGTTATGTCACACATGCAGCTAACACAGACATATGGAAATGTCTGCTCTACCCAAAATTACAACCAACTAATTGCAGCATTACCACAAAAATGGAAGAGGCAAGTAGAAGGGGAAAAGTAAGGAACTTGTATGTCGGCCCTGTATTAAAGAACACAAATGGTTAAAGAAAAGTGTGATTAATAAAAACATATAACAATTTAATTTTAAGAACCAAAAAACAGACAGCTGTGCCATATTAATTGCAAAATAGTTGGGAAGAGATTTTTGATGTACCGATTCCATGGCACATGGTTTATGAATTGATGCGCAAAACGACACAGGATTCAAAACTTACTATACAAAATTCTTGCAACCAATAGAATGTTAATTATATGGGGGATACAGTCTTCTCAGCTCTGAAGATTTTGCTGTGAGGAGGCAGAGTCATTAGATCATTTATTTTGGTATTGTCCAAAAAGCCATAGTCAATCAATCAATAATATCAATCAATAATATAATAATTATTTTAGCAAAAATTTGTAGAAGATGAGAATAGAAAGGTTCAATTTGTTTGTGAAGCATCACAGCACAGTTGAAAAATATATGGCAAATAGAAATCCAAAATGGATGATGTTGAGAGATAGATGAGAGGGGTTGAATGGAGCTGAAGGGACTGGATGGTGTTAAGAGATAGATGGGAGGGGTTGAATGGAGCTGAAGGGACTGGATGGTGTTAAGAGATAGATGGGAGGGGTTGAATGGAGCTGAAGGGACTGGATGGTGTTAAGAGATAGATGGGAGGGGTTGAATGGAGCTGAAGGGACTGGATGGTGTTAAGAGATAGATGAGAGGGGTTGAATGGAGCTGAAGGGACTGGATGGTGTTAAGAGATAGATGAGAGGGGTTGAATGGAGCTGAAGGGACTGGATGGTGTTGAGAGATAGATGAGAGGGGTTGAATGGAGCTGAAGGGACTGGATGGTGTTAAGAGATAGATGGGAGGGGTTGAATGGAGCTGAAGGGACTGGATGGTGTTAAGAGATAGATGGGAGGGGTTGAATGGAGCTGAAGGGACTGGATGGTGTTAAGAGATAGATGGGAGGGGTTGAATGGAGCTGAAGGGACTGGATGGTGTTAAGAGATAGATGGGAGGGGTTGAATGGAGCTGCAGGGACTGGATGGTGTTAAGAGATAGATGGGAGGGGTTGAATGGAGCTGAAGGGACTGGATGGTGTTAAGAGATAGATGGGAGGGGTTGAATGGAGCTGAAGGGACTGGATGGTGTTAAGAGATAGATGAGAGGGGTTGAATGGAGCTGAAGGGACTGGATGGTGTTAAGAGATAGATGAGAGGGGTTGAATGGAGCTGAAGGGACTGGATGGTGTTGAGAGATAGATGGGAGGGGTTGAATGGAGCTGAAGGGACTGGATGGTGTTAAGAGATAGATGGGAGGGGTTGAATGGAGCTGAAGGGTGGGACTAATAACAAGATAACCAATGTAAAACATACGGGGTCTGTAAAATGTATATAGGTTCAGAAATTTGGTGAAAAAGCACAGTTACAAATAGAAATCAAACTGGATGGACATCAGAAATAGAGGAAGGACTAAAAACAAACAAAATAATAACTATTGTAAAATAGAATGTGTAAAATGTTTATAAGATGTATAAATTGAAGGTAAAAGCCAAAGTGTATATTAGTCTACTCCAATTGGTGAAAGGGTGGTAGGGTTTGTGGGGAATAATAATAAAGGTATATTCTTTAAAAAAGCATGTCTGTCTATATAGGTATGTGTATTTATAAATGTGCATAAGTATGCATGCGTGTATGGATATATATATATATACTGTATTTCCCCCCAAAATACATGGGGGATTGGAAATGATGCAGACAATTACATTGACGGAACCAATATTCTTTCCCGCAGTATTAAGCTGAACCCCCCTTAAAAAACATAAAAGAAAGAAAAAAAGAAGCATCTGGAGGAGCGTGGTATAATGCCAGAGGGAGGAAGAGCACAGAATACAAGGAGACGGCTTCTTCTGGACATTGCAATACTGCCTGTGTTGACAGTGTGTGTGTGTGTGTGTGTGTGTGTGTGTGTGTGTGTGTGTGTGTGTGTGTGTGTGTGTGTGTGTGTGTGTGTGTGTGTGTGTGTGTGTGTGTGTGTGTGTGTGTGTGTGTGTGTGTGTGTGTGTGTGTGTGTGTGTGTGTGTGTGTGTGTGTGTGTGTGTGTGTGTGTGTGTGTGTGTGTGTGTGTGTGTGTGTTTGTGTGTGTGTGTGTGTGTGTGTGTGTGTGTGTGTGTGTGTGTATGTGTGTGTGTGTGTGCTTATGCTTATCCAATTGACTAAGATTGTCCTAACTAACAGAACCATATGTGGATTTTCAGTATAGTCAAAATAATAAGGATAATTTCAATATGTCCCACAATGTCGATGCAAAATGAAATTTGTCACTCAAGAAGTTCATTCTATAGGATACAGAGCAGTATTACAGACGCGTGACTGACTATCTGTGTATGATAAATGACTTGATACAGTATAGGCTACCACCTTCCGGAGACACCTGAAACCCCACCTCTTTAAGGAATACCTAGGATAGGATAAAGTAATCCTTCTCACCCCCCTTTAAGATTTAGATGCACTATTGTAAAGTGACTGTTCTACTGGATGTCATAAGGTGAATGCACCAATTTGTAAGTCGCTCTGGATAAGAGCGTCTGCTAAATGACTTAAATGTAAATGTAAATGTTATTAATAAACAACCATAGGTGCTCTTAGGAAAACAGAGAAATACTACTGGTGGAGAAAAACATTACTTTTTGTAACACAATTTCATACCTTCATCCTCCTGATAAAATATCCCCCCCTTTGTTTTTTACATCTCTACAATAAATGAGCTTTTACATTGTATCCCTGTCCATCGGTGTGTGTACACCATCTGTTCAGATGGAACCATGTCTGCATCCCAAATCACACCTTATTCCCTAACACAGTCTATTCCCGGAGCCTATAGTGTTGAGAGAATCCAGGTGAATAACCCATGAAGCTGGTTGAGAGAATGCCAAGAGTGTGCAAAGCTGTCATCAAGGCAAAGGGTGGCTACTTTGAAGAATCTCAACTATAAAATGTATTTTGATTACACTTTCTTTGGTTACTACATGATTCCATATGTGTTATTTCATGTGTTATTTGATGTCTCAAGAAAAACTCTTGACTGAGTAGGTGTGTCAAAACTTTTGACAGGTTCTGTATGTATAGTAAATACTTACTACATACTTACTACATACTTATGACATACTTACTACATACTTACTACATATTTACTACATACTTACTACTGCATACTACTGACTAGTACTTCTACATACTAAATAACCAAAACCAATAACCAATAACTTTTACATGTTATCCACTTACAGTCCATGACACAATACCTTTACGCTGACTGGGTATATATCCATATTGGCCACTCACCATCCTAGAGTTTACTGTACTTTGACAGTATTTTTTTCTGACTGTGGCGGTCTAACTTTGTTATGGAGTGAGTCATGTGTTGTTTTGGAAAACGGCTGGTTTTTCACCCACTCAATTTATAGAGATTATCCGAAAAGGAGAGAGTGGGATAGAGACTGCAGGGGCAAGATGGGAAGAATGGGGTAGAGGAGACTGCAGGGGCAAGATGTGAAGAATGGGGTAGGAGACTACAGGAGAAAGATGGGAAGAATGGGGTAGAGGAGACTACAGGAGAAAGATGGGAAGACTGGGGTAGGAGACTACAGGAGAAAGATGGGAAGACTGGGGTAGGAGACTACAGGAGAAAGATGGGAAGACTGGGGTAGAGGAGACTACAGGAGAAAGATGGGAAGACTGGGGTAGGAGACTACAGGAGAAAGATGGGAAGACTGGGGTAGAGGAGACTACAGGAGAAAGATGGGAAGACTGGGGTAGGAGACTACAGGAGAAAGATGGGAAGACTGGGGTAGAGGAGACTACAGGAGAAAGACGAAGACCGGGGTAGAGGAGACTACAGGAGAAAGAGGAAGACCGGGGTAGAGGAGACTACAGGAGAAAGACGAAGACCGTGGTAGAGGAGACTACAGGAGAAAGATGGGAAGACTGGGGTAGAGGAGACTACAGGAGAAAGATGGGAAGACTGGGGTAGAGGAGACTACAGGAGAAAGACGAAGACCAGGGTAGACTGGGAGAGAGTGAAGAGGGGGGAACCAAGGGAGGACTGGGTGAGAGACTGGGAGAAATAGGAGAGGGGGGAGAGAATGCGGGAGGCGTCCAGGCACCAGGTGCGTTCATCAGGTGCCACGCCAAGGCCTCTGGGAGACGAGAGGTGGCTGGTTGGCTGGTGGAGGGGATACACTTTAAGGAGCAGAGGAAGACAGTCTAGATTTAGTTGTCCATAGTCACTGATTGCTGCATTCAAGGGCAATGTTTGTAAACGTGATGGATGGCAGGTGTTTGCTTGGACCCACTCTTTCTCACCCCCGTCTCTCTCCTCCTCCTCTTTCTCACCCCCGTCTCTCTCCTCCTCCTCTTTCTCACCCCGTCTCTCTCCTCCTCCTCTTTCTCACCCCCGTCTCTCTCCTCCTCTTCTTTCTCACCCCCGTCTCTCTCCTCCTCCTCTTTCTCACCCCCGTCTCTCTCCTCCTCCTCTTTCTCACCCCCGTCTCTCTCCTCCTCTTCTTTCTCACCCCCGTCTCTCTCCTCCTCTTCTTTCTCACCCCCCGTCTCTCTCCTCCTCCTCTTTCTCACCCCGTCTCTCTCCTCCTCTTCTTTCTCACCCCCGTCTCTCTCCTCCTCCTCTTTCTCACCCCCGTCTCTCTCCTCCTCCTCTTTCTCACCCCCGTCTCTCTCCTCCTCTTCTTTCTCACCCCCGTCTCTCTCCTCCTCCTCTTTCTCACCCCCGTCTCTCTCCTCCTCCTTTCTCTCACCCCCGTCTCTCTCCTCCTCTTCTTTCTCACCCCCGTCTCTCTCCTCCTCCTCTTTCTCACCCCCGTCTCTCTCCTCCTCTTCTTTCTCACCCCCGTCTCTCTCCTCCTCCTCTTTCTCACCCCGTCTCTCTCCTCCTCCTCTTTCTCACCCCGGTCTCTCTCCTCCTCCTCTTTCTCACCCCCGTCTCTCTCCTCCTCCTCCCCAGTCAGTCACTTGTGCGTGGAAGGCCAAACATCTCTAGGTGGAAATTGTTGATATAACTTTTCAGCAAGGGATCCTATCCATTGTTCAGGTAGAATGGAGCCTGTTTCCATTATGGTCATGGATTAGGTAGAATTGATTGATGTCACTGCAATACGGTCTGCCAATATCCCCCAGAACGGTCTGCACAGTTCTAGAGCACAGTCCTCCACCACGCCATCCCATATCCCCTAGTACAGTCCTAGAGTACAGTCCCCCACCACGCCATCCCATATCCCCTAGCACAGTCCTAGAGTACAGTCCCCCACCACGCCATCCCATATCCCCCAGTACAGTCCCCCAACACGCCATCCCATATCCCCTAGTACAGTCCTAGAGTACAGTCCCCCACCACCCCATCCCATATCCCCTAATACAGTCCCCCACCACCCCATCCCATATCCCCTAATACAGTCCCCCACCACGCCATCCCATATCCCCTAGTACAGTCCTAGAGTACAGTCCCCCACCACGCCATCCCATATCCCCTAGTACAGTCCTAGAGTACATACAGCACCCCACCACGCCATCCCATATCCCCCAGTATAGTCCTAGAGCACAGCACCCCACCACGCCATCCCATATCCGCTAGTACAGTCCTAGAGCACAGTCCCCCACCACGCCATCCCATATCCCCCAGTACAGTCCCACACCACGCCATCCCATATCCCCTAGTACAGTCCCCCATCACGCCATCCCATATCCCCTAGTGCAGTCCTAGCGCATAGTCCATTTACATTACATTTAAGTCATTTAGCAGACGCTCTTATCCAGAGCGACTTACAAATTGGTGCATTCACCTTATGACATCCAGTGGAACAGCCACTTTACAATAGTGCATCTAAATCTTTTAGGGGGTGAGAAGGATTACTTATCCTATCCTAGGTATTCCTTAAAGAGGTGGGGTTTCAGGTGTCTCCGGAAGGTGGTGATTGACTCCGCTGTCCTGGCGTCGTGAGGGGAGTTTGTTCCACCATTGGGGGCCAGAGCAGCGAACAGTTTTGACTGGGCTGAGCAATGGTGGAACAAACTAGTACCCCACCACGCTTCCTCAGTGGTAGGGAGTACAGTCCCCCACCCGCTAGTCAGCCCAGTCAAAACCACGCCATCCCATATCCCCTAGTACAGTCCTGCACAGTCCCCCACCCCAATCCCCTGTACAGTGGAACAAACTAGTACCCCACCACGCCATCCCATATCCCCTAGTACAGTCCCCCACCACGCCATCCCATATCCCTAGTACAGTCCCCCACCACGCCATCCCATATCCCCTAGTACAGTCCCCCACCACGCCATCCCATATCCCCTAGTACAGTCCCCCACCACGCCATCCCATATCCCCTAATACAGTCCCCCACCACGCCATCCCATATCCCCTAGTACAGTCCTAGAGCACAGTCCCCCACCACGCCATCCCATATCCCCTAGTACAGTCCTAGAGCACAGTCCCCCACCACGCCATCCCATATCCCCTAGTACAGTCCCCCACCACGCCATCCCATATCCCCTAATACAGTCCCCCACCACGCCATCCCATATCCCCTACAGCACAGTCCTGCAGCACAGCCCCCCACCACGCCACCCCATATCCCCCAGCACAGTCCTGCAGCACAGCACCCCACCACACCATCCCATATCCCCCAGCACAGTCCTGCAGCACAGCACCCCACCACGCCATCCCATTTTGCAGCACACATAATTCTCCATCAATACTGACAGTTGTGCTACAAAAGCTATCACAGAATATCCATATCCATATCCAATATCCGTTGTGAGTGAACCATATAAATAAAATTAGAATATGATATACTTCATGTCTATGGAGTGAACTCACACTGTTGTTCATTTTAGAGAATATGACACAACCAGTCTAAGAAGTGTTGTTTTCTTAGAGCCACCTGAGGACAGTAGCCTCCTGTTTATTGTGATACAGACACCCATATCAAGAGTGACTTACAGTAGTGAGTCATTTAACAGACTCTCCGATCCAGAGACACTACAGTAGTGATACATTTTCATACTGGTCCCCCGTGAGAATTGAACCCGCAACCATGTCGCCATGCTCTACCACACATTTGACTTGAGCCTGTTTTACCAACCCTTTTACTCAGAGAGCCATTATGACTACACTAACTATCCTTCCAGAATTCAAACAATATCTGCACTGTAGTTCTCTCTCACTCTCTCCATCTCTCCACTCACCCTCCCTCATTCCACTGTTATACTGTAGTTCTCTCTCACTCTCTCCATCTCTCCACTCACCCTCCCTCATTCTACTGTTATACTGTAGTTCTCTCTCACTCTCTCCATCTCTCCACTCACCCTCCCTCATTATACTGTTATACTGTAGTTCTCTCTCACTCTCTCCATCTCTCCACTCACCCTCCCTCATTCTACTGTTATACTGTAGTTCTCTCTCACTCTCTCCATCTCTCCACTCACCCTCCCTCATTATACTGTTATACTGTAGTTCTCTCTCACTCTCTCCATCTCTCCACTCACCCTCCCTCATTATACTGTTATACTGTAGTTCTCTCTCCATCTCTCCACTCACCCTCCCTCATTCTACTGTTATACTGTATTTTCTCTCTTGATATATTTTTCTGTCTTGATCTGTATATCTTTCTTCGCTCTCCTTCCATCACTCCCCTCTCTCTCTCTCTCTCTCTCTCTCTCTCTCTCCTTCCATCTGGTGATGTCTCTCCGATGGCTCTATTTACAGAAGCCACTGAGAGGAGAGTCTCTCTCGACATTTGAAGAATGTCATCAATAAAGACTCTCTCGGCACCTTTGTCTCGCGTATCTAACAGAGAACCACACCTCTATCTCTATGAGATATTGGATATCTTTATTATGCTCTGTGGGGCTAGAGGCTCGCTTGCTAAAATTGGAATCTCCGGGGTAACACAATCAAATAACCACCCTTGGGTTGCTGAGTGCTAGTCTAGCTCCCTCGGGCAATGCGCTTTATTGAAGGAATAAGTCAACATATTCAATACAGAGACAAGGGGAGAGGAGAGAGGACTGGAGTTCAATGCACTCCTGTCCGGCTACAGATTATTTCCCAGGGTAGTAGCAGCTGTACAGTTGCACTCCATAGAATACTGCATCTACAGGCCAAACCCATGGTCTCTCCCTAGAGGATCCTGGCTCTGGTCGGGCAACAATGGTATGGTATCCCTGGGTAACACTGGCCGGCCTATCACTCACCTCCTGAGCCACGATGGACGAGAGGCGCACTGCCCGCTTGACTCGTGCGTTCCTCGCTCCCGCCGCCCCTTCCTGGGGGATGCTGTCGCGCCCGCTGAGCGACATCTCGCTCATATGATCTGTGGTCCAAGACCCCCTGGCCGCGAACGACCCCCGGGGGCCATCCCCCCGCCACCGCGGCCCCCGTCGGCCCCCCGTGCTGCTGCCACTCCGTCTGCCGTACCTAGGTCCGGGACCCCCCCCCTATATCTCCAACAGCAGTACTCTGCCCAGGGCCTGATGACCTCCCCCTGGTCCTCCTAGTCCTCTCGGCTCCCCGACCCAGTGGCTCAGTAGACAGTTGGAGAGACCACCGGCGCTCCAATAGAGGCTCTACAGTAGAGGGATGGAGAGACCAGCGCACTGCTCTCTCTCTCTCTCTCTCTCTCTCTCTCTCTCTCTCTCTCTCTCTCTCTCTCTCTCTCTCTCTCTCTCTCTCTCTCTCTCTCTCACGTGTACCTCTACGCCCACTATAACTATGTCCCTATCTCGTTCTCCCTCTCCCTCTTTCGTTCTCTCTCCCACTCTTACATCCCCCTCCCTCTCTCTCTGACTCTCTTTTTTGCTCCTCCCCTCTGTGGAGATCCTAGTCGAGATCAGCTGTAATTGCTGCTGTCTGTCTGTCTCCCCCCTCCTCCTCTCTCAACCCTCCTCTCACCCCTCCTTCTCTCTCCTCACCCATCTCCTCACCCATCCCTTCACCTTCCCTTCTCCCTCTTCTGACCCCTGGTGTTTCCCTTCACCCTCCTCACCCTTCTCTCTCTCTTCACCCTCCTCCCCCTCCTCTCCCCCTCATCTAACCCCTTCCTTCACGCTCCCTTCACTGTCCTCTCTCCCTTCACCTTCCTCACCCTCCTCTCTCCCTCCTCCCTCCTCTCACACTCCTCTCTCCCTTCACCCTCCTCTCTCCCTCCACCCTTCTCTCTCCCTTCAGCCTCCTCACCCTCCTCTCCCTCCTCCCCCGCCTCTCTCCCTCCTCTCTCCCTTCAGCCTCCTCACCCTCCCCTCCCTCCCCCCTCCCTCCTCCCCTCCCTCCTCTCTCCCTTCACCCTCATCTCTCCCTCCTCTCTCCCTCCTCCCTCCCTTCTCCCTCCTTTCTCCCTCCTCCCTTCTCTCTCCCTCCTCCCTCCTCTCTCCCTTCACCCTCCTCTCCCACCTCCCTCCTCTCTCCTTCCTCCCCCCTCTCACCTTCCTCTCCCTCCTCTCACCCTCCTCTCTCTCCTCTCTCCCAACACCCTCCTCACACTCTCTCCCCCTTCCTCCCTCCTCACACTCAAATATGCCCCTCCCATACCTCCTGTCCCCCCCCCTTCATCCTCCAAAATAATCCAGGTAGAATCAGGAATTCCCCAGGGCAGCTGTCGAGGCCCCTTACTTTTTTCAATCTTTACTAACAACATGCTTTGAGTAAAGCCAGTGTGTCTATGTACTCTCTGAAAATTACTGGCCTCTCTCATCTTTTTAAGTGGGAGAACTTGCACAATTGGTGGCTGACTAAATACTTTTTTTGCCCCACTGTACATAAGGAGCATGTGTGTTTCTAGTTTGGAGAAGATAATTTTAACCATAAAAATGCACCTTTATAATAAAAGCATTACATGCATCATCACATTTGCAGTCACTTTTGATAGTGACTGCTCTCTCCACTGGCTTCCAGTTGAAGCTCGCATCCGCTACAAGACCATGGTGCTTGCCTACGGAGCTGTGAGGGGAACGGCACCTCAGTACCTCCAGGCTCTGATCAGGCCCTACACCCAAACAAGGGCACTGCGTTCATCCACCTCTGGCCTGCTCGCCTCCCTACCACTGAGGAAGTACAGTTCCCGCTCAGCCCAGTCAAAACTGTTCGCTGCTCTGGCCCCCAATTGGAACAAACTCCTAGCCAATCAAACCTTGACACCTGAAACCCCACCTCTTCATGGAATAAAGTAATCCTTCTCACCCCCCTTCTCCCCAAAAAAGATTTAGATGCAAGTGGCTGTTCCACTGGATGTCATAAGGTGTATGCACCAATTTGTAAGTCGCTCTGGATAAGAGCGTCTGCTAAATGACTTAAATGTAATGTAAATGTAATAATGGTGTTTTCCAGCTAAGGGAACGTTTGTGTTTATAGCCTACTACCATGTGGTCTTTGCTGCACTTATAATGTGAAGAAAAAGCCTCATAGTTTATCAACATTTTAACCTAAACGTTCTGATCTGTTGCAATGTTTTTTTGATGCCAGTGGTTGTATTAATTTGGGATCTATTGCATCCCACAACTATCCTGGACTATGTTTGGAATATTTATTTCTCACACAGAACAGAATAGGTCGACTTTACTATTATGGGGTATAGTAGATTGCCATAGGCTAGTGCTTTTGCTGTTCGTTAGGCCTACTCATCTTGTTCCAATATCTTCAATATGCACCTTGGAATTGGATCACACGCAGCTGTGTCCCCGATGTGCCTGTCTTCACTTGTAGCTTGTGAGAAAGACCCGTGTCACTCATGCACACTCAATACATATGCGCGCACACACATTGACTCAGTACTGGTATTCCCCGTATATAGCTATCTCAATTACCTCATACTCCTGCATATAGACTCAGGACTGATACTCCCTGTATATAGCCAAGTTATTACCTCTTACTCCTGCATATAGACTCAGGACTGGTACTCCCTGTATATAGCCAAGTTATTACCTCATACTCCTGCATATCGACTCAGGACTGATACTCCCTGTATATAGCCAAGTTATTACCTCTTACCCCTGCATATCGACTCAGGACTGGTATTCCCTGTATATAGCCAAATTATTACCTCGTACCCCTGCACATCGACTCAGGACTGGTATTCCCTGTATATAGCCAAGTTATTACCTCATACCCCTGCACATCGACTCAGGACTGGTATTCCCTGTATATAGCCAAGTTATTACCTCGTACCCCTGCACATCGACTCAGGACTGGTATTCCCTGTATATAGCCAAGTTATTACCTCATACTCCTGCATATCGACTCAGTACTGGTATTCCCTGTATATAACCAAGTTATTACCTCATACTCCTGCATATCGACTCAGGACTGGTATTCCCTGTATATAACCAAGTTATTACCTCATACTCCTGCATATCGACTCAGGACTGGTATTCCCTGTATATAACCAAGTTATTGCCTTGTACCCCTGCACATCGACTCAGGACTGGTATTCCCTGTATATAACCAAGTTATTGCCTTGTACCCCTGCATATCGACTCAGGACTGGTATTCCCTGTATATAACCAAGTTATTGCCTTGTACCCCTGCATATCGACTCAGGACTGGTATTCCCTGTATATAACCAAGTTATTGCCTTGTACCCCTGCATATCGACTCAGGACTGGTATTTCCTGTATATAACCAAGTTATTGCCTTGTACCCCTGCATATCGACTCAGTACTGGTATTCCCTGTATATAACCAAGTTATTACCTCATACTCCTGCATATCGACTCAGGACTGGTATTCCCTGTATATAACCAAGTTATTACCTCATACTCCTGCATATCGACTCAGGACTGGTATTCCCTGTATATAACCAAGTTATTGCCTTGTACCCCTGCACATCGACTCAGGACTGGTATTCCCTGTATATAACCAAGTTATTGCCTTGTACCCCTGCATATCGACTCAGGACTGGTATTACCTGTATATAACCAAGTTATTGCCTTGTACCCCTGCATATCGACTCAGGACTGGTATTCCCTGTATATAACCAAGTTATTGCCTTGTACCCCTGCATATCGACCCAGGACTGGTATTTCCTGTATATAACCAAGTTATTGCCTTGTACCCCTGCATATCGACTCAGGACTGGTATTCCCTGTATATAACCAAGTTATTGCCTTGTACCCCTGCATATCGACTCAGGACTGGTATTTCCTGTATATAACCAAGTTATTGCCTTGTACCCCTGCATATCGACTCAGGACTGGTATTTCCTGTATATAACCAAGTTATTGCCTTGTACCCCTGCATATCGACCCAGGACTGGTATTTCCTGTATATAGCCAAGTTATTGCCTTGTATCCCTGCATATCGACTCAGGACTGGTATTCCCTGTATATAGCCAAGTTATTGCCTTGTACCCCTGCATATCGACTCAGGACTGGTATTCCCTGTATATAACCAAGTTATTGCCTTGTACCCCTGCATATCGACTCAGGACTGGTATTCCCTGTATATAACCAAGTTATTGCCTTGTACCCCTGCATATCGACTCAGGACTGGTATTCCCTGTATATAGCCAAGTTATTGCCTTGTACCCCTGCATATCGACTCAGGACTGGTATTCCCTGTATATAACCAAGTTATTGCCTTGTACCCCTGCATATCGACTCAGGACTGGTATTCCCTGTATATAACCAAGTTATTGCCTTGTACCCCTGCATATCGACTCAGGACTGGTATTCCCTGTATATAGCCAAGTTATTGCCTTGTACCCCTGCATATCGACTCAGGACTGGTATTCCCTGTATATAACCAAGTTATTGCCTTGTACCCCTGCATATCCACTCAGGACTGGTATTCCCTGTATATAACCAAGTTATTGCCTTGTAGCCCTGCATATCGACTCAGGACTGGTATTCCCTGTATATAGCCAAGTTATTGCCTTGTACCCCTGCATATCGACTCAGGACTGGTATTCCCTGTATACAGCCAAGTTATTGCCTTGTACCCCTGCATATCCACTCAGGACTGGTATTCCCTGTATACAGCCAAGTTATTGCCTTGTACCCCTGCATATCGACTCAGGACTGGTATTCCCTGTATACAGCCAAGTTATTACCTCATACTCCTGCATATCGACTCAGGACTGGTATTCCCTGTATATAGCCAAGTTATTGCCTTGTACCCCTGCATATCCACTCAGGACTGGTATTCCCTGTATACAGCCAAGTTATTGCCTTGTACCCCTGCATATCCACTCAGGACTGGTATTCCCTGTATATAACCAAGTTATTGCCTTGTACCCCTGCATATCCACTCAGGACTGGTATTCCCTGTATACAACCAAGTTATTGCCTTGTACCCCTGCATATCGACTCAGGACTGGTATTCCCTGTATATAACCAAGTTATTGCCTTGTATCCCTGCATATCGACTCAGGACTGGTATTCCCTGTATATAGCCAAGTTATTGCCTTGTACCCCTGCATATCGACTCAGGACTGATATTCCCTGTATATAACCAAGTTATTGCCTTGTATCCCTGCACATCGACTCAGGACTGGTATTTCCTGTATATAACCAAGTTATTGCCTTGTACCCCTGCATATCGACTCAGGACTGGTATTTCCTGTATATAACCAAGTTATTGCCTTGTACCCCTGCATATCGACTCAGGACTGATATTCCCTGTATATAGCCAAGTTATTGCCTTGTATCCCTGCACATCGACTCAGGACTGGTATTCCGGGTTGACCTGGCACGGCGGAGACAGCTCAACTTTCTGAATCACCCACTAATTAGAAGCCATAGTCTCTGTTCTGTTGCCTCTGTTTTCTCTGCACAGCCAGGACCACATTCTGTACTGTACAAACAACACATACAGAGCTCTTCCCTTAGATGAGCTTTCCTCAGATGCCTTGTCACCACGGGAGATGTAGTCAAATCAGAGGCATAGTGATAGCTGAAGTGATTCCACTCATAGTGCAGTAGCGAT
Source organism: Oncorhynchus keta (assembly GCF_023373465.1). Taxonomy (NCBI): domain Eukaryota; kingdom Metazoa; phylum Chordata; class Actinopteri; order Salmoniformes; family Salmonidae; genus Oncorhynchus; species Oncorhynchus keta. The sequence goes on from NC_068448.1 coordinate 74,586,394, forward strand.
GCAATCATTGTAGAGCACTGTCCTCTGTAGTTCAGCTAGTAGAACACGGTCCTCTGTAGTTCAGTTAGTAGAACACGGTCCTCTGTAGTTCAGTTTATAGAACATGATCCTCTGTAGTTCAGTTAGTAGAACACAGTCCTCTGTAGTTCAGTTAGTAGAACATGATCCTCTGTAGTTCAGTTAGTAGAACACGGTCCTCTGTAGTTCAGTTAGTAGAACACGGTCCTCTGTAGTTCAGTTTATAGAACATGATCCTCTGTAGTTCAGTTAGTAGAACACGGTCCTCTGTAGTTTAGTTAGTAGAACATGATCCTCTGTAGCTCAGTTAGTAGAACACAGTCCTCTGTAGTTCAGTTAGTAGAACATGGTCTTCTGTAGTTCAGTTTGTAGAACACGGTCCTCTGTAGTTCATTTAGTAGAACATGGTCCTCTGTAGTTCAGTTAGTAGAACATGGTCCTCTGCAGTTCAGTTAGTAGAACATGGTTCTTGCAACATCAGGATCGTGGGTTTGATTCCCACTGGGGCCCCCTACACGTAAAATGTTGGTTTATGGCTCCAAGTGATTGGGATTTCAAGGGTTTAAAATAAATGTGTTTTTGGAGTCCTGGCTAAAATTATGGCCAGGAACTGTCATCCTTCTATTGAACTATTCCACACTGACTCATTGTACAGTCCTGTGACCCAGTGTGTTTCTTTTAATAAAATACATTTTCAAATGATTAGATGCATAAACACCGCTCCCATGGAAAAAGTGAGGAGAATTAGTCCAACCAAATATGCCTGTATTTGGACTCCAGTCCAGTATGTTGATCTAATATCAGGCATGTTTTCCTAATGGTCTCCATGTTTACGTAACAGTCGTTTGATGATGAGGAACACACTGATCAAAGAATTCAGTTTATCACCAAGCTGAGATAAGTGTCAAATGGCAAAAGTAGAGATTGGGGTTGAAAAAGGCTTTTCAGAAGCATCATTCCATACAAGGAGAGGAACCACTGCTGGAAAACAAAAAAACATTACCTTGAAAATGTAAGCTGTGTTTTGTTGGAAAATACTTAAATCTGTGGACTTGTGGACTTCGGGTATAATGTCAATATATGAATTTTCGTGATGGTAGTTTTGGGTATGACAACAATATGAGAATCGGTTGTTTTCATGATGGTAGTTTTGGGTATAACAACAATATAAGAATTGGTTGTTTTCATGAGAGTAGTTTTGTTAGTCTGCTGCTGTTTCAGGACTGCCTTGGAAAAGAGACAATGTGTCTCAACATGGGTAATTCTGCAGACTAAATGGAAAACTAAAGATATGTCTTCGGGAGCATTAGAGTCTTTTCACGTGTCGTCTGGTTCTACAAGACATCTCCATCTAGACCTCAATGTCCTATGTTCTAGTTGCCTATAGCGACCCAATGTGTGACATCTGGTTCAAGGATGCAAATTCGTATGAATTTCCCCAAGAGAGATCTACAAATTCCCATTAATGTCCCCTGTAACATCAGTGCACCACATAAGCTTATAGCTTGTCAATGATGGGATCCGTGGATTTTGTGTCTGTACCGACGTCTCCAATACACTGTATTGGATGATTCCTTCACGTTGATTTCCAGTCAACTCATTCCCAACATATGGGAGCTCATATTCAAATATTCATCCATAATGGGTCTGTGGCATATCATTTATTATTTCATTTACGATCTCTCCCTCGCTTGCACTTCCTTCCACCCCCCTGCTCCGTATCAGCACAGAGCGGCGCTGCTCTTTAGTTTTAATAAAAGTTGCCAGGCCGGAAAAATTCATCTTTAATCATGGAGATTATATTGGGTGCCCTACTTTTTAAATTACCCAGAAGCCTTGGCATCTATCTCCAGGTGGCAGAGAGGATCAGCTGATACTATACAGTGTATTCAATGTTATTATAATAAACTGTACCAGACCCCTCCCTCCCTCCCTCCCTCCCTCCCTCCCTCCCTCCCTCCCTCCCTCCCTCCCTCCCTCCCCTCCCTCCCTCCCTCCCTCCCTCCCTCCCTCCCTCCCTCCCTCCCTCTCTCCCTCTCAATAAAGGACCAAACCATGACAGAGATTGTAAGAGGTCTTCAAGTGACTTGCCATACCAAGAAACCATCTAAATCCACATGTATACAGTGCATTAGTATGGGGATGTTCATATGATGTAGCTGATTCAGCAAGAACATCTACATCCTTAGGGATGATGACGGCGTGGATTCTGGTTGGCCTCGGTCCCCCGATGACCTTGCTTCCTGTGGTTAAATCCCGGGGTTAAGGACTCCCCTGGTGTGGCCGTTAAATAAACACAGCGCTCGGCCAGTAACCAGTCACAACCCGGGCAAGGAGGTCCTTTCGTGTCTGAGGGAGTGATTATGTCAGGGCGGGCGGGGCCTTATGTCAAGACGGGGCCTTAGCTGGTTTTAGAGATCACTGAGTGTTACTGGCCCTCAGATCCATGTCGTCCTCTACTCATCAATACAACCCCCTCTGTCATTCACTAGGGAATCATTTACTCTGCCGCGGATCTCTTGGTTTCCTCTGAGCGGAAGAAAACGTCTTTGTATTGGAAAACCATGACGCAGTCGAGAACATCCTCCTTCACCACAGCATTTGGTGAACAAAGGAGAAGCTATTTTTCTAATGGAACTTTTCCTAATTCTATAGCTTTATCCCCCCTAAAAAACCTAAATGTACGTATGGTATTGCCGTCTGACTAAACATGGTCAATCCAAAAAACAAAGGAGCAATATGTCAATAAACATTCAAAATCTGGACTAGTCTTGACAGAAGCATTTATTTGTTCTTCTATTTGAGAACCCCCTCCCTCCCCCTGGGCTATTCTCTCTACTGCTCCCAAAGGACCCATTCCACAGCTGCAGACGTGAGATGACGCGGTGCTGCAGCCGGCTATCCCCAGTATGTTTCATCCGCCACTATCACACCCCTGTTACAAGGCCATCGGATTCTCAGCCGACGTCAGCGTTCAACATTCTCTCCCGGGGAGGCCGCAGCTGTTCCTACCACGCTACGATTCCCTCGCACAATGAGCTCGGCGGCCATTTTTAAATAGCTACAGGGCTCAGCTTACACACAGACAATGGATGGATCTCATCATGGGTTGTCTGCCTGTCGTATTTGACGCCGGGGTATAGTTCTAGTAAGGTGTAAACACACACAGGTGGATGTGTCTGCTTCCCACCAACCACACCACTGTTACACCTCAGCGTTAGATCTTTGACACAGGAACCAACACGAGGCTGTTGGTCTCTGATGGTGGCTGGAATAGAAACACCCGATCTTGCATAATAGAGCCATGATGACATAATGGAGTCACATAGTCCACAGGCTGTTTGTGTTGGTGTCAAACAGTCATTCATTCAGTCAGTCATTCAGTCAGTCAGCCATTCAGTCAGTCAATCAGTCAGTCATTCAGTCAGTCAGTCATTCAGTCAGTCAGTCATTCAGTCAGTCAATCAGTCAGTCAGTCAGTCAGTCAGTCAGTCAGTCATTCAGTCAGTCATTCAGTCAGTCAGTCAGTCAGTCAGTCAGTCAGTCAGTCAGTCAGTCATTCAGTCAGTCAGTCAGTCAGTCAGTCAGTCAATCAGTCAGTCAGTCAGTCAGTCAATCAGTCAGTGAGTCATTCAGTCAGTCAGTCAATCAGTCAGTCAGTCAATCAGTCAGTCAGTCAATCAGTCAGTCAGTCAGTCAGTCAATCAGTCAATCAGTCAGTCATTCAGTCAGTCAATCAGTCAGTCAGTCAGTCAATCAGTCAGTCATTCATTCAGTCAGTCAGTCATTCAGTCAGTCAGTCAATCAGTCATTCAGTCAGTCAGTCAATCAGTCAGTCAGTCAGTCAGTCAATCAGCCAGTCAGGTTGAAAAGAAGAAGAGATGGTGGGGGTGGATCCTCTGGAGGCTTTGTGACAGCTGAGCCCATAGGAGTGCTGATCTAGGATCCATATAATTATGATCCTTAACACTCTTTGAGACACTTTGTGAATCCAGACCCTGGTTTTCTAACGTCGCTAGCTGCCTTACCTGACAACTCAGCCCACACAAGGCAAGGCCGCGGTCAATATGTCCAGGCTGGGAGGCAAGATAAGAGAAACACTGAATCAGAAATGGAGGCAAGCTGTCAGAAATACTGCCTGTTCAACACACACTGTATGCAATATGAACCATGGATGTCTATTCCTATGGAGACCGATTTCAAAACACAGAGGCACACAGACAATGTACATTTACCAACATCTCTGGATAGCGGACACTAGGCCTTCCTGGTCTTAAACCCCTGTGAGGATTGGACATGTGCTGCAACTGGTTGAAGAATAGCAGTTTTAATGATGATCGTATTTCTCGAAAGACAGTCAAGGACATTGACTGGGTGTGAAATTCTGCATAATGTGGATCCCCCTCGGGACTTTAATCAAGATTTTATTACACAATTTCCTTTTATGGTGTCAGACGAGCAACCGCTGATATCAATTAAATTGATATCATGTCTACAAACAACATTGGACTTCTTTTATTAATGAGAAGGTTGATAAATGAAGATTCTACCTCAAAACTCCTGTAAGGATATCTCAAACCAGACAGTTTGTCAGGGTAAATCTTCTTCACAGCAGGTCAAGTACTACAGCTGCTAGCAATCGTTATGGAAAGCAAACTGCTTTCTGCTATAATTTGATTATTTTCTCTGTGTCTAAAAACCGGCTCAACAAGCTTTCACATCCAAATGGGTTTTGCACAGAGACCGACATACATACAGAAAGTTAGACAGGTTGAGAGCTGGCCTCGCCAGGTGAGAGAAAACTGGGCTTTGCGTTACGCATTCTTCCCGTTGCCACCCTTCCCTGTAGCTCCTACACCGATAACAGATGACTCCATTACCACTCCTCTCCCGGGCCCTGCCCCTCCACGGCTTGGAGGGAGAGAGACAGGCCAGAGCGGAGCTGCCTTGCTCATGTACCCTGCATATGTACGGCCCGATGTGTGTATATGTGTATTGTACGTGTGTATGTGTATGTGTGTGCGCGTGTTGATTTTACACAGCTGAGTTGACACACCTATGTGAATTGAATTGATTCTCTCTGATGCCAATGACAACTTGCGTGGACCTGCGTATGTACCCTGCGTATGTACCCTGTGTATGTACCCTGTGTATGTACCCTGTGTATGTACCATGCATATGTTCCCTTCATATGTGCCCTGCATATGTACTCTGTGTATGTACCCTGCATATGTACACATAATATGTACCCTTTGTATGTGCCCTGCGTATGTACTCTGTGTATGTACCCAGCATATGTACCCTGCATATGTACCCTGTGTATGTACCCTGTGTATGTACCCTGCGTATGTACCCTGTGTATGTACCCTGCGTATGTACCCTGTGTATGTACCCTGCGTATGTACCCTGTGTATGTACCCTGCGTATGTACCCTGTGTATGTACCCTGCGTATGTACTATACTTTGCCCAATACTTTGTCACTCTGAATCACCCCATATTGCTCAAGAGCACTATCACTCTCCAAGGCTGGAGAAATCAGTTATCAGCGGGAATACGTATCCACCAGCCACCAGCCACCAGCCACCACCCACCACCCACCACCCACCGGCCACCACCCACCACCACCGGCCTCCACCCACCACCCACCAGCCACCACCCACCACCCACCACCCACCACCCACCACCCACCACCCACAAACCTGCCACCGGGTGGTTTTATGGTGGTGTCGTTATTGGGTTAAACCTGCCACCGGGTGGTTTATTGGGTTAAACCTGCCACCGGGTGGTTTATTGGGTTAAACCTGCCACCGGGTGGTTTATTGGGTTAAACCTGCCACCGGGTGGTTTATTGGGTTAAACCTGCCACCGGGTGGTTTATTGGGTTAAACCTGCCACTGGGTGGTTTTATGGTGGTGTCTTTATTGGGTTAAACCTGCCACCGGGTGGTTTATTGGGTTAAACCTGCCACTGGGTGGTTTTACGGTGGTGTCGTTATTGGGTTAAACCTGCCACCGGGTGGTTTTATGGTGGTGTCTTTATTGGGTTAAACCTGCCACCGGGTGGTTTATTGGGTTAAACCTGCCACCGGGTGGTTTTATGGTGGTGTCGTTATTGGGTTAAACCTGCCACCGGGTGGTTTTATGGTGGTGTCTTTATTGGGTTAAACCTGCCACCGGGTGGTTTTATGGTGGTGTCTTTATTGGGTTAAACCTGCCACCAGGTGGTTTTATGGTGGTGTCTTTATTGGGTTAAACCTGCCACCAGGTGGTTTTATGGTGGTGTCTTTATTGGGTTAAACCTGCCACTGGGTGGTTTTATGGTGGTGTCTTTATTGGGTTAAACCTGCCACCAGGTGGTTTTATGGTGGTGTCTTTATTGGGTTAAACCTGCCACCCGGGTGGTTTATTGGGTTAAACCTGCCACCGGGTGGTTTTATGGTGGTGTCTTTATTGGGTTAAACCTGCCACCGGGTGGTTTATTGGGTTAAACCTGCCACAGGGTGGTTTTATGGTGGTGTCTTTATTGGGTTAAACCTGCCACCAGGTGGTTTTATGGTGGTGTCTTTATTGGGTTAAATCTGCCACCAGGTGGTTTTATGGTGGTGTCTTTATTGGGTTAAACCTGCCACTGTGTGGTTTTATGGTGGTGTCGTTATTGGGTTAAACCTGCCACTGGGTGGTTTTATGGTGGTGTCTTTATTGGGTTAAACCTGCCACTGTGTGGTTTTTTGGTTAAACCTGCCACCAGGTGGTTTTATGGTGGTGTCTTTATTGGGTTAAACCTGCCACCGGGTGGTTTTATGGTGGTGTCTTTATTGGGTTAAACCTGCCACCAGGTGGTTTTATGGTGGTGTCGTTATTGGGTTAAACCTGCCACCGGGTGGTTTTATGGTGGTGTCTTTATTGGGTTAAACCCACCTGGCCAGAACCCGCCACCAGGTGGTTTTATGGTGGTGTCTTTATTGGGTTAAACCTGCCACCGGGTGGTTTATTGGGTTAAACCTGCCACAGGGTGGTTTTATGGTGGTGTCTTTATTGGGTTAAACCTGCCACCAGGTGGTTTTATGGTGGTGTCTTTATTGGGTTAAACCTGCCACTGGGTGGTTTTATGGTGGTGTCGTTATTGGGTTAAACCTGCCACCAGGTGGTTTTATGGTGGTGTCTTTATTGGGTTAAACCTGCCACTGTGTGGTTTTATGGTGGTGTCGTTATTGGGTTAAACCTGCCACTGGGTGGTTTTATGGTGGTGTCTTTATTGGGTTAAACCTGCCACTGTGTGTTTTTTGGGTTAAACCTGCCACCAGGTGGTTTTATGGTGGTGTCGTTATTGGGTTAAACCTGCCACCAGGTGGTTTTATGGTGGTGTCTTTATTGGGTTAAACCTGCCACCAGGTGGTTTTATGGTGGTGTCTTTATTGGGTTAAACCTGCCACCGGGTGGTTTTATGGTGGTGTCGTTATTGGGTTAAACCTGCCACCGGGTGGTTTTATGGTGGTGTCGTTATTGGGTTAAACTTGCCACTGGGTGGTTTTATGGTGGTGTCTTTATTGGGTTAAACCTGCCACCTGGTGGTTTATTGGGTTAAACCTGCCACCGGGTGGTTTTATGGTGGTGTCTTTATTGGGTTAAACCTGCCACCGGGTGGTTTATTGGGTTAAACCTGCCACCGGGTGGTTTTATGGTGGTGTCTTTATTGGGTTAAACCTGCCACCGGGTGGTTTTATGGTGGTGTCTTTATTGGGTTAAACCTGCCACTGGGTGGTTTTATGGTGATGTCTTTATTGGGTTAAACCTGCCACCGGGTGGTTTATTGGGTTAAACCTGCCACAGGGTGGTTTTATGGTGGTGTCTTTATTGGGTTAAACCTGCCACCAGGTGGTTTTATGGTGGTGTCTTTATTGGGTTAAACCTGCCACCAGGTGGTTTTATGGTGGTGTCGTTATTGGGTTAAACCTGCCACCAGGTGGTTTATTGGGTTAAACCTGCTACCGGGTGGTTTTATGGTGGTGTCGTTATTGGGTTAAACCTGCCACCAGGTGGTTTTATGGTGGTGTCGTTATTGGGTTAAACCTGCCACCAGGTGGTTTTATGGTGGTGTCTTTATTGGGTTAAACCTGCCACCGGGTGGTTTTATGGTGGTGTCTTTATTGGGTTAAACCTGCCACTGGGTGGTTTTATGGTGGTGTCGTTTTATTGGGTTAAACCTGCCACTGGGTGGGTGGTTTATTGGGTTAAACCTGCCACCGGGTGGTTTTATGGTGGTGTCTTTATTGGGTTAAACCTGCCACCAGGTGGGTGGTTTATTGGGTTAAACCTGCCACCAGGTGGTTTTATGGTGGTGTCTTTATTGGGTTAAACCTGCCACCGGGTGGTTTTATGGTGGTGTCTTTATTGGGTTAAACCTGCCACCGGGTGGTTTTATGGTGGTGTCTTTATTGGGTTAAACCTGCCACCGGGTGGTTTATTGGGTTAAACCTGCCACCGGGTGGTTTTATGGTGGTGTCTTTATTGGGTTAAACCTGCCACCGGGTGGTTTATTGGGTTAAACCTGCCACCGGGTGGTTTTATGGTGGTGTCTTTATTGGGTTAAACCTGCCACCAGGTGGTTTTATGGTGGTGTCTTTATTGGGTTAAACCTGCCACCAGGTGGTTTTATGGTGGTGTCGTTATTGGGTTAAACCTGCCACCAGGTGGTTTATTGGGTTAAACCTGCCACCAGGTGGTTTTATGGTGGTGTCGTTATTGGGTTAAACCTGCCACCGGGTGGTTTTATGGTGGTGTCTTTATTGGGTTAAACCTGCCACTAGGTGGTTTTATGGTGGTGTCTTTATTGGGTTAAACCTGCCACTGGGTGGTTTTATGGTGGTGTCTTTATTGGGTTAAACCTGCCACTGGGTGGTTTTATGGTGGTGTCTTTATTGGGTTAAACCTGCCACCAGGTGGTTTATTGGGTTAAACCTGCCACTGGGTGGTCTTTATTGGGTTAAACCTGCCACCAGGTGGTTTATTGGGTTAAACCTGCCACCAGGTGGTTTATTGGGTTAAACCTGCCACCAGGTGGTTTATTGGGTTAAACCTGCCACTGGGTGGTTTATTGGGTTAAACCTGCCACCAGGTGGTTTATTGGGTTAAACCTGCCACCAGGTGGTTTATTGGGTTAAACCTGCCACTGGGTGGTTTTAGGTGGTTTATTGGGTTAAACCTGCCACTGGGTGGTTTATTGGGTTAAACCTGCCACCAGGTGGTTTATTGGGTTAAACCTGCCACCAGGTGGTTTATTGGGTTAAACCTGCCACCAGGTGGTTTATTGGGTTAAACCTGCCACTGGGTGGTTTTATGGTGGTGTCGTTATTGGGTTAAACCTGCCACCAGGTGGTTTTATGGTGGTGTCTTTATTGGGTTAAACCTGCCACCAGGTGGTTTTATGGTGGTGTCTTTATTGGGTTAAACCTGCCACCAGGTGGTTTATTGGGTTAAACCTGCCACTGGGTGGTTTTATGGTGGTGTCTTTATTGGGTTAAACCTGCCACTGGGTGGTTTTATGGTGGTGTCTTTATTGGGTTAAACCTGCCACTGGGTGGTTTTATGGTGGTGTCTTTATTGGGTTAAACCTGCCACTGGGTGGTTTTATGGTGGTGTCTTTATTGGGTTAAACCTGCCACCAGGTGGTTTTATGGTGGTGTCTTTATTGGGTTAAACCTGCCACTGGGTGGTTTTATGGTGGTGTCTTTATTGGGTTAAACCTGCCACCAGGTGGTTTATTGGGTTAAACCTGCCACCGGGTGGTTTTATGGTGGTGTCTTTATTGGGTTAAACCTGCCACTGGGTGGTTTTATGGTGGTGTCTTTATTGGGTTAAACCTGCCACCAGGTGGTTTTATGGTGGTGTCTTTATTGGGTTAAACCTGCCACCAGGTGGTTTTATGGTGGTGTCTTTATTGGGTTAAACCTGCCACCAGGTGGTTTTATGGTGGTGTCTTTATTGGGTTAAACCTGCCACCAGGTGGTTTTATGGTGGTGTCTTTATTGGGTTAAACCTGCCACTGGGTGGTTTTATGGTGGTGTCTTTATTGGGTTAAACCTGCCACCAGGTGGTTTTATGGTGGTGTCGTTATTGGGTTAAACCTGCCACCAGGTGGTTTTATGGTGGTGTCTTTATTGGGTTAAACCTGCCACCAGGTGGTTTTATGGTGGTGTCTTTATTGGGTTAAACCTGCCACCAGGTGGTTTTATGGTGGTGTCTTTATTGGGTTAAACCTGCCACCAGGTGGTTTTATGGTGGTGTCTTTATTGGGTTAAACCTGCCACCGGGTGGTTTTATGGTGGTGTCTTTATTGGGTTAAACCTGCCACCAGGTGGTTTATTGGGTTAAACCTGCCACCAGGTGGTTTTATGGTGGTGTCTTTATTGGGTTAAACCTGCCACCGGGTGGTTTATGGTTAAACCTGTGGTTATTGGGTTAAACCTGCCACCAGGTGGTTTTATGGTGGTGTCTTTATTGGGTTAAACCTGCCACCAGGTGGTTTTATGGTGGTGTCTTTATTGGGTTAAACCTGCCACCGGGTGGTTTTATGGTGGTGTCTTTATTGGGTTAAACCTGCCACTGGGTGGTTTTATGGTGGTGTTTATTGGGTTAAACCTGCCACCAGGTGGTTTATTGTCTTTATTGGGTTAAACCTGCCACTGGGTGGTTTTATGGTGGTGTCTTTATTGGGTTAAACCTGCCACCAGGTGGTTTTATGGTGGTGTCTTTATTGGGTTAAACCTGCCACTGGGTGGTTTTATGGTGGTGTCTTTATTGGGTTAAACCTGCCACTGGGTGGTTTTATGGTGGTGTCTTTATTGGGTTAAACCTGCCACTGGGTGGTTTTATGGTGGTGTCTTTATTGGGTTAAACCTGCCACCGGGTGGTTTTATGGTGGTGTCTTTATTGGGTTAAACCTGCCACTGGGTGGTTTTATGGTGGTGTCTTTATTGGGTTAAACCTGCCACTGGGTGGTTTTATGGTGGTGTCTTTATTGGGTTAAACCTGCCACCAGGTGGTTTTATGGTGGTGTCTTTATTGGGTTAAACCTGCCACCAGGTGGTTTTATGGTGGTGTCTTTATTGGGTTAAACCTGCCACCAGGTGGTTTATTGGGTTAAACCTGCCATCGGGTGGTTTTATGGTGGTGTCGTTATTGGGTTAAACCTGCCACCAGGTGGTTTTATGGTGGTGTCTTTATTGGGTTAAACCTGCCACCGGGTGGTTTTATGGTGGTGTCGTTATTGGGTTAAACCTGCCACCAGGTGGTTTTATGGTGGTGTCTTTATTGGGTTAAACCTGCCACCGGGTGGTTTTATGGTGGTGTCTTTATTGGGTTAAACCTGCCACCAGGTGGTTTTATGGTGGTGTCTTTATTGGGTTAAACCTGCCACCAGGTGGTTTTATGGTGGTGTCTTTATTGGGTTAAACCTGCCACTGGGTGGTTTTATGGTGGTGTCTTTATTGGGTTAAACCTGCCACCAGGTGGTTTTATGGTGGTGTCTTTATTGGGTTAAACCTGCCGGGTGGTTTATTGGGTTAAACCTGCCACCGGGTGGTTTTATGGTGGTGTCTTTATTGGGTTAAACCTGCCACCAGGTGGTTTTATGGTGGTGTCTTTATTGGGTTAAACCTGCCACCGGGTGGTTTTATGGTGGTGTCTTTATTGGGTTAAACCTGCCACCAGGTGGTTTTATGGTGGTGTCTTTATTGGGTTAAACCTGCCACCAGGTGGTTTTATGGTGGTGTGTCTTTATTGGGTTAAACCTGCCACTGGGTGGTTTTATGGTGGTGTCTTTATTGGGTTAAACCTGCCACCAGGTGGTTTTAGGTGGTTTATTGGGTTAAACCTGCCACTGGGTGGTTTTATGGTGGTGTATTTATTGGGTTAAACCTGCCGGGTGGTTTTATGGTGGTGTCTTTATTGGGTTAAACCTGCCACCAGGTGGTTTTATGGTGGTGTCTTTATTGGGTTAAACCTGCCACCAGGTGGTTTATTGGGTTAAACCTGCTACCGGGTGGTTTTATGGTGGTGTCTTTATTGTCACGTACAATCGTGTTGTCTTCTATAGACTGGGCAGGTACCTGTGAGGGAGAGTTTACCTGCTATATCTATACCATCTAGAACAGTTCTGCCATTGTATTCAACTGTCAAATAATAATCTATATTTATATGTATCTATATTCATATATGCTATTATTTATTCATATGCTAAATACAATTTGTGTTTTTTACAGAATTGAGTTCAAAGTCAATAGTGAGACGAGCTAAATGTCCTTTACCTGGCATGCCTCGTTCTCATGGAAGGGTTGGCGTGCCTCAGGAGACATAATTGAGGCTAACGTCTAATGCAAAAAATTCAACCGCGGCTAATCGCTAATCGTATCTTTCTGTTGACTAACAACAGCGGCGATAGCATGCTCACTGGGCTGTACAGAGTGATACAGGGAAGAGCCTGCATAATAATGATACAGCAACACAATGAAGCGTGGATTATTAGTCTACAGCAGTGTGTCCCAACCCTGGTCCTCCAGTACCCCCAACAGTACATCGTTTTGTTGTAGCCCTTGAAAAACACCACTCATTCAACTCATTGAGGGCTTGATGATGAGTTGACAATGTATACGTTTAATCAGGTGTGCCCTTCCTCAGTAGTTCAGTTGTACTGTTGGGTTACTGGAGGACCAGGGTTGTGAAACACTGTTCTACAGTATCTTTATGACTTGGTGTGAAGCAGTGCCCTTATTGGTTAGTTTGCTATTAGCCAGTATGCAAAACACAGTCAAATACAGGACTTTCATGCCATCAACAGGAAGTTGGATAAAGGCATTGGTGTAATTGCAGGATGATCAATGTATAATCTAGCTAATTTGCATTATACCACAAGGTCTGTTTTGTCTATAACCCCACTAACCATTCGCTAAGTACAACAAAACAGGAACTTAACAATCACTGATGAGTCCAGTTTATGTTGTACTGCTAAGAAAATATCTAAATTATTCCATTACCGTATACCGGTCTAGAATAAATCAACTAGACATGCTGATACAATTTCTTTCCTCATTATCACCATAAGTAAATGTCATATTCTGGTGTCACAACTAGTTGAACCCTGAACACTGGTTACAAAACAGATGAAATATGGGTTCTTTACACACTTCCCTTACTTTGTCTTATAAACTCAGAGATACAGTAAATCACTAAGGCACAATTACAAAAGTTCCTAAGTATTTCTTGGATCAAGCTGGATTCTTGCAACAGAATGGAATGTACAGTTGAAGTCGGAAGTTTACATACACTTAGGTTGGAGTCATTAAAACTAGTTTTTCAACCACTCCACAACTTTCTTGTTAAACAGACTATAGTTTTGGCAAGTTAGATAGGACATCTACTTTGTGCATGACAAAAGTAATTTTTCCAACAATTGACAGAATATTTCACTTATAATGCACTGTATCGCAATTCCAGTGGGTCAGAAGTTTACATACACTAAGTTGACTGTGCCTTTAAACAGCTTGGAAAATTCAAGAAAATGATGTCATGGCTTTAGAAGCTTCTGATAGGCTAATTGACATCATTTGAGTTGATTGGAGGTGTACCTGTGGATGTATTTCAAGGTCTACCTTCAAACTCAGTGCCTTTTTGCTTGACATCATGGGAAAATCAAAATAAATCAGCCAAGACCTCATAAAAACAATTGGAGACTTCCACAAGTCTGGTTCATCCTTGGGAGCAATTTCCAAACGCCTGAAGGTACCACGTTCATCTGTACAAACAATAGTACGCAAGTATAAACACCATGGGACCATGCAGCCGTCATACCGCTCATGAAGGAGACGCGTTTTGTCTCCTAGAGAATGTACTTTGGTGCGAAAAGTGCAAATCAATCCCAGAACAACAGCAAAGGACCTTGTGAAGGTGCTGGAGGAAACAGGTACAAAAGTATCTATATCCACAGTAAAACGAGTCCTATATCGACATAACCTGATAGGCCGCTCAGCAAGGAAGAAGCCACTGCTCCAAATCCGCCATAAAAAAAGCCAGACTATGGTTTGCAACTGCACATGGGGACAAAGATCGTACTTTTTGGAGAAATGTCCTCTGGTCTGATGAAACAAAAATGGAACTGTTTCGCCATAATGACCATCATTGTGTTTGGAGGAAAAAGTAAGAGGCTTGCAATCTGAAGAACACCATCCCAACCATGAAGCACGGGGGTGGCAGCATCATGTTGTGGGGGTGCTTTGCTGCAGGAGGGACTGGTGCACTTCACAAAATAGATGGCTTCATGAGGGAGGAAAGGTATGTGGATATTGAAGCAACATCTCAAGACATCAGTCAGGAAGTTAAAGCGTGGTCGCAAATGGGTCTTCCAAATGGACAATGACCCAAAGCATACTTCCAAAGTTGTCGCAAAATGGCTTAAGGACAACAAAGTCAAGGTATTGGAGTGGCCATCACAAAGCCTTGCCCTCAATCCTATAGAAAATGTGTGGGAAGAACTGAAAAAGCGTGTGCGAGCAAGGAGGCCTATAAACCTGACTCAGTTACTCCAGTTCTGTCAGGAGGAATGGGCCAAAATGCATCCAACTTATTGTGGGAACCTTGTGGAAGGCTACCCGAAACATTTGACCCAAGTTAAACAATTTCAAGGCAATGCTACCAAATACTAATGGAGTGTATGTAAACATCTGACCCACTGGGAATGTGATGAAAGAAATAAAAGCTGAAATAAATCACTTTCTCTACTATTATTCTGACATTTCACATTCTTAAAATAAAAGTGGTGATCCTAACTGACATAAGACAGGGAATTTTTATAAAATTATTAAATGTCAGGAATTGTGAAAAACTAAGTTTAAATGTATTTGGCTAAGGTGTATGTAAACTTCCGATTGCAACTGTACATAGTAAGTAGACCCATCGGGTACCGGGCCGGACCCACCTTTACCTCCAGAACAGCCTGAATTATTCATGGCATGGAAACTTTGCTTAACTGGTATCAGGGACCTAACGTTTGCCAGGAAAACACCCATACACCACCGCTACCAGCCTGCTTGTAACAGTTTTCTAGGTGTGGTGACTGACAGCTCTGGCTGCTCCATGCAGACTGACATCTATGGCTGCTCCATGCAGACTGGCAGCCCTGGCTTCTCCATGCAGACTGGCAGCTCTGGCTGCTCCATGCAGGCTGGCAGCTCTGGCTGCGCTAAACAGGCAGGAGACTCCAGCAGCGCTGTAGAGGAAGAAGGCTCTAGCTGCGCTGAACAGGCGGGAGACTCTGGTAGCGCAGGAGAGGAGAAAGGCTCCGACAGCGCTGGAGAGGCGAGAGACTCCTGCAGCGCAGGAGAGGAGAAAGGCTCCGACAGCGCTGGAGAGGGGAGGCGCACTGTAGGCCTGATGCGTGGTGCTGGTACTGGTGGTACTGGACCGAGGACACGCACAGGAAGCCTGGTGCGGGGAGCTGCTACCGGAGGGCTGGTGTGTGGAGGTGGCACAGGATGGGCTAGACCGTGAAGGCGTACTGGAGATCTTGAGAGCAGTGTTGGCACAGGACGTGCAAGGCTAGGGATGTGCACAGGAGGCCTGGTGCGTGAGGCTGGCACCAACTTCACCAGCGGACTAACACGCACCTCAGGACGAGTATGGAGCGCTGACCCAGGTGCCATCAAATCCCTTGACACGTTCCATCGGGCGAATTCCATGCAAAAAGCACCAACACAGCAACTCCCTCATTTCTCTCTCCTCCAATTTCCCCATTAACTCCTTCACAGTCTCTGCTTCGCTCACCTCCAACACCGGTTCTGGTCTCCTCCTTGGCTCCTCACGATAAACAGGGAGAGTTGGCTCAGGTCTGGCTCCTGACTCTGCAACACTCCCCCTGAGCCCCCCCCAATACATTTTTGGGGCTGACTCTCAGGCTTCCATCCGCGTCGCCGTGCTGCCTCCTCATACTGGCGCCTCTCCGATCTCGCCGCCTCCAGTTCTTCCTTGGGGCGGCGATATTCTCCAGGCTGAGCCCAGGGTCCTTTACCGTCCAGTTCTTCCTCCTCTTTGGGCTGCTCCTGTTGCCTGTTGACACGCTGCTTGGTCCGTGTTTGGTGGGTGATTCTGTAACGGTTTTCTAGGTGTGGTGAAGGAGAGTCGGACCAAAATGCAGCGTGTAGATTGCGATCCATGTTTAATGGAAAAAACACACGTAAACACGAATCAATACAAAAAAACAATAAACGTAACGAAAACCGAAACAGCCTAAACTGGTGCAAACTAACAGAAGATAGTTACAAAGACACTAAGGACAATCACCCACGACAAACTCAAAGAATATGGCTGCCTAAATATGGTTCCCAATCAGAGACAACGATAAACACCTGACTCTGATTGAGAACCACTCCAGACAGACATAGACTCTGCTAGATCACCCCACTAGCTACAATCCCACTATATACCAAAACCCCAAGACAAAACACACCACAATACAAAAGCCCCATGCCACACCCTGGCCTGACCCAATACATAAAGATAAACACAAAATACTTCGACCAGGGCGTGACACTGCTACCATTGACACCAGGCAAGATGAGGCTATGCACTTATGCTGCTTATGCCAAATCCTGACTCTGCCATCAGCATGACACAACAGCAACCGGGATTCATCGGCCCAGGCAATGTTTTTCCACTCAGTCGTTCAGTACTGGTGATGGCGTGCCCACTTGTTTTTAGCTGATAGGAGTGGAACCCGGTGTGGTTGTCTGCTGCAATAGCCCATCCACGACAAGGACCGACAAGCTGTGTGTTCTGAGATGCCGTTCTGCACACCATTGTTGTACTGCACCGATATTTGCCTATTTGCTCGCACGATTTGTGCCATTCTCCTTCGATCTCTCACCAACAAGCTGTTTATGCCCACAGGACTGGCACTGACTGGGTGTTTTTGTTTGTCGCACCATTCTCCGTACACCCTAGACATCTTTTTCATGCGTGAAAAGCCCAGGACGCCTGACGTTTCTGAGATACTGGAACTTGCACATGTGGCACCGACTATCATACCACGCTCACTTAGGTCACTTGTTTTGACGATTCTAAAATTCAATAAAACAGTGACTGAATGCCTCGATGCCTGTCTGAGTATTTTATAGCAAGCCACGACTCCCTGTCTGTAGGAGTGAAACATTTTAGTTTACCTAATAAACTGGCCACTGAGTGTATTTCTCTACAATACAGCACACTAAGGTTATTCAAGTTTGCTGTTTTAATATAATTTGATTAGTTTTAAGAATTCTCTTTGAAATTCAGTTAAGTTTCAGTTAGTTTTCAGATATGATTTAGTATTTATTATTTAGTTAAAGTTTTATAAAAACATCTCTAATAGATTTATTTTGTTATTTAGTCTCAGTTTTAGTTTTAGTGTTAGGGACAGAAACCAACCTATGTGTTTTCTGGGATGTCACTTCTTGCTACTGCGGGGCAGTAATGCACAAGTTGATGGGTCAGGTCATATGTCAGGTTTAAAGGTAGACCTAGCGAGATGACGTACACGCACCATGTAAACCATAGTCGTGGGTCAATTTCCCCAACATCCAGGAGCGTTGGAGCGCAAGGCTAAACTTCTCCTCTGTTTTTGCTTTTCAAACGGGTGTGTTAATTTATTTTCTTTCAGTTTACTAAATGATGTTTAATGTTTTTTCGTTATAGTAGCAGTTTTAGTTTAATGTTTCTATTTATATATTCCATAGACACAAGTGGTGTAACCCTCCAGTAGCAGATCCAGTATGACAGGACAGTGTGTTCTCTCAGGTGTTGTGAAGGAAGCTAGTAGGGGGAGATACATTATCCCTCTCCAAATGCTGCTTCTGCAGCAAGGAAACAAGTGAAGGAAGCTAGTAGGGGGAGATACATTATCCCTCTCCAAATGCTGCTTCTGCAGCAAGGAAACAAGGAAATGATTTCAACAGTGTATTGGTTTCTCCTAGCGTCATAAACACAGATTATTCATCTTTGTCAAGGGGTTGATTGCTCTTAAGGGAACATAGAGTGAAATAATTTTATGACTAGCAACAACTGCAATCCCACAATCCTTCTGACAAGCTGCATGACTAATAGGAAATGGGTACGCTGATAATTTCCTGTGATTACACTAGAGTAATGGCCTATTGATGAACCGTCCCTTATTGGAAGAATAAAACATTTGTTCCTGGAATTAAACAACGTCAAACTTCCTGTAGGTGAGCCAATCGGTAACATGCTTCGGGAACCATTTAGTGAAATGCAGATCTGGTGAGAATGGCTTTGTTCTGATCTAGTGACGATGGTCTGGTTCGACGGTGTGGTTCTGATCTGGTGACGGCGGTGTGGTTCTGATCTGGTGACGGCGGTGTGGTTCTGATCTGGTGACGGCGGTGTGGTTCTGATCTGGTGACGGCGGTGTGGTTCTGATCTGGTGACGGCGGTGTGGTTCTGATCTGGTGACGGCGGTGTGGTTCTGTCAGTATGGTGCATCTCCCCGTCTCCAAGACATGTGTTCTCCACTGAACCATATATATATATATATATATAGTCCAGCACTGGCAGCACCCCCCCGCTTCTTTTCCCCTCTTGGTACGTCCCACTGTGAGGTGCCTAGCAAGCTATCTCTCTCTTAACCAGGACATATGGGCAGCAGGATAGAGAGGGGCATCGTGGTGTGTGGCGTTCACTGGGCCCAGGCGCGAGCGGCCACGATTTGCTAACAGCTCGCTGAACTAGGAACATGAGTACATCAGAACTTCAGTGCAAGCTGCTGTGGTTCTGATCTGGTCCCAACATGGGTCACTAAACAAGACGACAGCTACACTGGAATACCTGGTGCATCTCCCACACACACACACACACACACACACACACACACACACACACACACACACACACACACACACACACCACACACACACCACACACACACACACTGTGAGGTGCCTAGCAAGCTACACACACACACACACACACACACACAGGATAGAGAACATGCGTTCACTGGGCCCAGGCGCGAGCACCACGATTTGCTAACAGCTCGCTGAACACAGTGACAGGTGTGACTATCTCTCCTGTCATCTCCTGCACATTGGTCACAGTCTACCTGGCGGCTGTCATCATTGGTGTCAAGGACACAGAGACATTAAACCATGAAGAATGTCAAACCAGGACAGAGGACAGACTACTGGGACCGTACACATACTACAACTAGCATTGACCTGTACATGCACCTTCATTGGAAGTAATCACAACCTACAATGTTAACATAAAACACACCGTGGAAATGAATGGCGTCTACTTCATATCTCTGCCCCGGCTAACAGACCAGCATTACAGCTGTGTTTCCTTTGAAAGGAAGTCCAGTCTCAAGTTAAGACGCTATTACTGAGCTACATGTTAGTTTGCCACTTGATATCTCTGGCTAATGTTACAGCTCGGTGCTCTCTGTAAGGAAGTTCAGTCTCAAGTTAAGACGCTATTACTGAGCTACATGTTAGTTTGCCACTTGATATCTCTGACTAACGTTACAGCTCGGTGCTCTCTGTAAGGAAGTCCAGTCTGAAGAATGTCAAGACCATTACAGAGCTACATGTTAGTTTGCCACTTGATATCTCTGACTAGCATTGACGTTACAGCTCGGTGCTTCTGTAAGGAAGTCCAGTCTCAATGTTAGACGCTATTACTGAGCTACATGTTAGTTTGCCACTTGATATCTCTGACTAACAGACCAGCATTCAGGTGTTTCCTCTGTAAGGAAGTCCAGTCTCAAGTTAAGACGCTATTACTGAGCTACATGTTAGTTTGCCACTTGATATCTCTGGCTAATGTTACAGCTCGGTGCTCTCTGTAAGGAAGTTCAGTCTCAAGTTAAGACGCTATTACTGAGCTACATGTTAGTTTGCCACTTGATATCTCTGGCTAACGTTACAGCTCGGTGCTCTCTGTAAGGAAGTCCAGTGTGATGACCAGAACACTAACAGGAAGCTGAAATCAACAGCGAGAGACAAAAAACATCTGAAAATGGATCAACAAGATCACCCAGTGAAGGTAATGAGTAAATAGCAATAGTAAACAAAGACAACCCTTTTGTGTGAGTATTTATTTGACTTTTGTTATCATGGAAAAGTCCCTTATCCTGGCTCAAGGAGACACTGATATTAAATCAATGCCAGGATAGTGGGTTTGATTAATTATATTAAAACAGTATTATACAAAACTGTTTATTGTCGTAATCCAACCCCATCCCTCTGTGTGTTGTGCTAAGCTAGCTTACAGTAGAACAAGAGAACTGGTCACTAGGTATCCCACAGTACACAGTGTTCCATTATCTTCTATTATGGTGTGAGTCTAGGCAGATACAGTACACAGTGTTCCAGTATCTTCTATTATGGTGTGAGTCTAGGCAGATACAGTACACAGTGTTCCAGTATCTTCTATTATGGTGTGAGTCTAGGCAGATAAAGTACACAGTGTTCCAGTATCTTCTATTATGTTGTGAGTCTTTTGGAGAAGCAGGGTTCTGTTTGTAATTATTGTGGTATTCCCAGAAGGCCCAGGGGCATCTATGGGGTCAGGGATAATGACTGTGTTAGAAATGCCAGCATTGGCAGTTTATTACCCCAGATGAGCCCCCCACGGGAGCGATGGATGTGCTATTCACAGATAGAGACTTGACCTTGAGTGTGAATAAGAGAAAAGGGTGTGAATGGGGATTTCATCAAATAAAATTGTATGTGTGTGGAGGTCGAGTTTACAGTCCATTCACCTCCAGCATGAGTACAGAATATGTCAGGGGAAAAGGCCAGGTAAGGCAGTCAGTATATATCAGAGGGCAATACCAGGTAAAGTCAGTCAATATTCATCAGGGGACAGGGCCAGGTAAAGGCAGTCAGTATATATCAGAGGACAAGGCCAGGTAAAGGCAGTCAGTATATATCAGAGGGCAATACCAGGTAAAGTCAGTCAATATTCATCAGGGGACAGGGCCAGGTAAAGGCAGTCAGTATATATCAGAGGACAAGGCCAGGTAAAGGCAGTCAGTATATATCAGAGGACAAGGCCAGGTAAAGGCAGTCAGTATATATCAGAGGGCAATACCAGGTAAAGTCAGTCAATATTCATCAGGGGACAGGGCCAGGTAAAGGCAGTCAGTATATATCAGAGGACAAGGCCAGGTAAAGGCAGTCAGTATATATCAGAGTACAAGGCCAGGTAAAGGCAGTCAGTATATATCAGAGGACAATACCAGGTAAAGGCAGTCAATATTCATCAGGGGACAGGGCCAGGTAAAGGCAGTCAGTATATATCAGAGGGCAATACCAGGTAAAGGCAGTCAATATTTATCAGAGGACAAGGCCAGGTAAAGGCAGTCAGTATATATCAGAGGGCAATACCAGGTAAAGTCAGTCAATATTCATCAGGGGACAGGGCCAGGTAAAGGCAGTCAGTATATATCAGAGGACAAGGCCAGGTAAAGGCAGTCAGTATATATCAGAGGACAATACCAGGTAAAGTCAGTCAATATTCATCAGGGGACAGGGCCAGGTAAAGGCAGTCAGTATATATCAGAGGACAAGGCCAGGTAAAGGCAGTCAGTATATATCAGAGTACAAGGCCAGGTAAAGGCAGTCAGTATATATCAGAGTACAAGGCCAGGTAAAGGCAGTCAGTATATATCAGAGGACAAGGACAGGTAAAGGCAGTCAGTATATATCAGGGGACAAGGCCAGGTAAAGTAAGTCAGTGTGATCCACACTGATAACAGGGTCTCTGTCAGAAATGCACTGTGGCCAGGCTCACTCCAC
This sequence comes from Oncorhynchus keta, assembly GCF_023373465.1. Taxonomy (NCBI): domain Eukaryota; kingdom Metazoa; phylum Chordata; class Actinopteri; order Salmoniformes; family Salmonidae; genus Oncorhynchus; species Oncorhynchus keta. Next base: position 74,608,251 of record NC_068448.1, read on the forward strand.
TGTCTCCCAAGATGAGCCTGTCCTCTCACCACGCCCCCATCACCTTGGATGGATTGGCCTCTCGCTGTGTGGCTGACAGCCACAGTATAGCACCAGAGTTGGAACTAACCATTTCCCAGTTTGGGGTTGGCAGTAATCATTGTGAATGTCGTGACAATTGGATGCACTGCCAGCTTGTGTTGCTAGACAGTAGCAGCAGACATCAACACTTATCGTTTCTTATTTAATCTCCCTCTCTCCTCACTTTCCCAGAGAGATGGATGAGGTAGGGAGTGAGGACGCCCCAGCCAAGCATCTACTGGGAGGTCTAGGGATGAGAGGGAGAGGTGGGGGGGATAAAGAGAGGTGGATGGGATGGAGAGAGAGGGAAAAGTGGAGAGAGGTGAAGGGATAAGAGGGAGGGAGAGAGAGAGAAGAGAGAGGGAGAGGGATGTAGCAGAGGGAGAAGTGGAGAGATGTGAAGTGATAGGAGGGAAGTGGAGGGAGGAGAGAGGGAGAGGGAGGAGAGGGAGAGGTGGAAGGATGAGAAAGTGGAGACGGCGGGAGGTGAGGGAGAAGAGAGGTGAAGAGAGGTGATTGCTCTAGCCTTACTTTTCTCTCTCTTTTTTACCATTCCTTCTCTATCCTTCTCTCTCTCCTCTCTCTATCCTTCTCTCTCTCTTTCTCTCTCCTCTCTCTCTCCTTCTCTCTCTCCTCTCTCTCTCCTTCTCTCTATCCTTCTCTCTCCTTCTCTCTCTCCTCTCTCTATCCTTCTCTCTCTCTTTCTCTCTCCTCTCTCTCTCCTCTCTCTCCTTTTCTCTCCTTCTCTCCTCTCTCTCTCCTTCTCTCTCCTCTCTCTCATGCATTCACTTGTTCGCTCTTTACCACATGAGGACGTTGTAGCTAATCAACCAGTGCCGTTTATAAACGACTACACTTCGTTATCTCTACATAAACAGTACACTCTCTTGTAATCGGAGTCCTGGAGTTTTCTGGCCGAGGCCTGCCTAGGCTATATCTAAATCATCACAGGTAGGCCAGCACTTGTTTTCAAATATGTAGCCTATTTAACTGCCAAACATTAGCCTACTGTCACGGTTCCCACCGAAGGGGGCTCCTCTTCCTGTTCGGGCGGCGCTCGGCGGTCGTCCTCGCGGTCTACTAGCCGCCACCGATCCACTTTTTCCTTTTCTGTTCATTTGGTCTTATTGATAAATCAGCTTTTGTGCGTATGGAACATTTCTGGGATATTTTATTCCAGCTCATGAAACATAGGACCAACACTTTACATATTGTGTTTATATTTTTGTTCAGTGTAGCGTAGGGAAAATTATAACATTTCCTCTAATTCCTTTTCTACAAACACCCCACACAACAGTATGTCATAGCAACAGTACACATAAAGTGCCTTGTCATAGCAACAGCACACATAAAGTGCCTTGTCATAGCAACAGCACACATAAAGTGCCTTGTCATAGCAACAGTACACATAAAGTGCCTTGCCTTGTCATAGCAACAGTACACATAAAGTGCCTTGTCATAGCAACAGTACACATAAAGTGCCTTGTCATAGCAACAGTACACATAAAGTGCCTTGTCATAGCAACAGCACACATAAAGTGCCTTGCCTTGTCATAGCAACAGTACACATAAAGTGCCTTGTCATAGCAACAGTACACACAAAGTGCCTTGCCTTGTCATAGCAACAGTATACATAAAGTGCCTTGCCTTGTCATAGCAACAGTACACATAAAGTGCCTTGCCTTGTCATAGCAACAGTATACATAAAGTGCCTTGTAATAGCAACAGTACACATAAAGTGCCTTGTCATAGCAACAGTACACATAAAGTGCCTTGTCATAGCAACAGTATACATAAAGTGCCTTGTCATAGCAACAGTACACATAAAGTGCCTTGTCATAGCAACAGTACACATAAAGTGCCTTGTCATAGCAACAGTATACATAAAGTGCCTTGTCATAGCAACAGTACACACAGTAACTGCCGAGGTTTGTACGAGCTCAACCTGGAACACTTCAATAGTGCCTTGAAGAATCCACTACTTCAGTGGTCCCCAACTCCAGTCCTCCAGTAGCCCCAACAGTACACATTTGTATCGTAGCATCGGGCAATCACACAACTTGTCAACTAATCTTCAGGCCATCAATGAGTTGAAACAGGTGTTTTTTGGATTTGAGCTGTTGGGGGTACTGGTGGACTGTAGTTGAGTTGTTGAGGGTACTGGAGGACTGTATATGAGCTGTTGGGGGTACTGGAGGACTGGATTTTGGGCTGTTGGGGGTACTGGAGGAGTTGGGCTGTTGGGGGTACTGGAGTTGAGCTGTTGGGGGTACTGGAGGACTGTATATGAGCTGTTTGGGGTACTGGAGGACTGGAGTTGAGCTGTTGGGGGGTACTGGAGGACTGGAGTTGGGCTGTTGGGGGGTACTGGAGGACTGGAGTTGGGCTGTTGGGGGGTACTGGAGGACTGGAGTTGGGCTGTTGGGGGTACTGGAGGACTGGAGTTGGGCTGTTGGGGGTACTGGAGGACTGGAGTTGGGCTGTTGGGGGTACTGGAGGACTGGAGTTGGGCTGTTGGGGGTACTGAAGGGGGTACTGGAGGACTGTATATGAGCTGTTTGGGGTACTGGAGGACTGGAGTTGAGCTGTTGGGGGTACTGGAGGACTGGAGTTGGGCTGAGTTGGGCTGTTGGGGGTACTGGAGGACTGGAGTTGGAGTTGAGGACTGGAGTTGGGGGGGGTGAAGGACTGGAGGACTGGAGTTGGGCTATTGGGGGGTACTGGAGGACTGGAGTTGGGCTATTGGGGGGTACTGGAGGACTGGAGTTGGGCTATTGGGGGGTACTGGAGGACTGGAGTTGGGAACCACTTAAGTAGCGGATACTTCAAAGGCACTACTGAAGTGTTCCGGGTTGAGGTTAGCTGGCCATTTTGAAAGCTTCAAATCAAAGGAGATAAGTGAGAGCTGATAGACTCTCTAAACACAGCGCAGATTGAATACCCATAACAACCATAACATTCCTTGTGATTTGAACACATAAAGTGTCTCGTAATTTCAACTGTCACAACTGGTCATTCTGGACACAAAGGTCAAAGGTTAGGAGGCAGGTGAGAACAAGAAACATACTTAGCGTAGCGGTTTTCAGGGTTGAGTTAATTCTATAGCCTTGTACAGTCTAAATTCATGCACAGTACATGGGTATTACTACGTATAGAAATATCTACATTGATACGGAGAACAATCAAATGACCAACACTGCCAACGTTCCCGCGTAGACTTTCTCTCTAAGGAAGCTTGATTCCAGTAGGTTTGCCTAACGCCCCCCCCCCCGTACAGTGAGTAGCCAAGGACCTGTCAGACCCAGTGCTTTTTCATCAACCACCACTGAGACTTGGCAACCCAAACGAAGGCCTGTCCGACTGTCAGGTTGTTTGGCTTTTTTCAGTGTTCCAATCAGTGTTCACCTCTTCTGCCGTGTTCCAATCAGTGTTCACCTCTTCTGCCGTGTTCCAATCAGTGTTCACCTCTTCTGCCGTGTTCCAATCAGTGTTCACCTCTTCTGCCGTGTTCCAATCAGTGTTCACCTCTTCTGCCGTGTTCCAATCAGTGTTCACCTCTTCTGCCGTGTTCCAATCAGTGTTCACCTCTTCTGCCGTGTTCCAATCAGTGTTCACCTCTTCTGCCGTGTTCCAATCAGTGTTCACCTCTTCTGCCGTGTTCCAATCAGTGTTCACCTCTTCTGCCTGACTGAGCTAAGATCAGTATAGCTAAGCCTTAAGACAACAGTATCTCTGTGTCACCTCGGTTGTGACTGTAGACTCAGCTAGAACACTGTGTAAGTCGCTCTGGATAAGAGCGTCTGCTAAATGACTTAAATGTAAATGTGAAAGTAATATTCACACGGTTCAACCACTAATGAACAGCTTGCTGTGAACACAGTGTGGCTGTACTGCAAAGCTCCAACGAAGAAATTGAACGATGTTAGGAGAACCAGTTGAAACTTCAAAGGACCTTGAGTGTCAGAGGATACTGTACGCTTTGACCCCTGACCCCTCTGTCTGGACACACAGCTGTCCATCACACCGGTTAGCATCAGCCTCCCACAGAGTGTTTGGCTACAACGAAATCAGCTCGTTGACGCAACAGCAAAAAAGCAAAGTATATTGGAGAGTTTCAAATTATAAAATCAATATGCACTATTGTTGTGTGTGTGTTCCAATCAGTGTTCACCTCTTCTGCCGTGTTGTGTGTGTTCACCTCTTCTGTGTGTGTGTTCACCTCTTGTGTGTTCCAATCAGTGTTCACCTCTTCTGTGTGTGTCCAATGTGTGTGTGTCACCTCTTCTGTGTGTGTGTGTGTTCACCTCTGTGTGTGTGTGTGTGTGTGTGTTTGTTTGTGTCAAGATGTCACATAGGATGCTTTTACCTATTAAGGAGCCGGCACAAAAAAAATACTAAAGAACGGTTGTTTTTTTCTTCTTTGTATTATGTTTTACCAGATCTATTGCGTTTTATTCTCCTACATTCCTTTCACAGTTCTGCAAACTTCAAAGTGTTTCCTTTCAAATGGTACCAAGAATATGCATTTCCTTGCTTCAGGTCCTGAACTACAGGCAGTTAGATTTGGGTATGTCATTTTAGGAGAAAACTGAATAAAGGGTCCGATCCTTAAAACTCATATCTGAGGAGCCAGCTTTAATACTGATGGACAGTTGTGTTCACCTCTTCTGCCGTGTTCCAATCAGTGTTCACCTCTTCTTCCATCCAAAGTGTTCACCTCTTCTGCCCCACAGTGCACCGGTTAGTGTTCCAGAACAGTGTTCAATGCTGCTGGGTTCTTCCTACTAAACAGTATGCCGTGTGTATCAAACATGATCCACCAGCCAAAGGTCATCCAGCCAACTTGACACAACTGTGGGAAGTGTTGGAGTCAACATGGGTCAGCAACTTTAGACACCTGGTAGAGTCCATGCCCTGATGAATTGAGGCTGTTTAGAGGTCAAAGGGTGAATAATGAATACTTTGCATAATCTGTGTTTATGACAGTGTTAGGACCTCTTCTACACTGTTCAATTAATGTTCACCTCTTTCCTTGCTGCAAAGTGCATTTGCCGTGTTCCAGGGATAAGTGTTCACCCTTCTAGCCGTGTTCCTTCACTTGTTTCCTTGCTGCAGAAGCAGCATTTGGAGAGGGATAATGTATCTCCCCTTCTGCTTCCTTCACTCTGTTTCCTTGCTGCAGAAGCAGCATTTGGAGAGGGATAATGTATCACCCTTCTGCCGTAGTTCCAATCAGTGTTCACCTCTTCTAGCTTGTTCACTTGTTCACCTCTTCTGCGTGTTCCAAGCAGTTCATTTGGAGAGGGATCAGTGTTCATCTTCCCCTACTAGCTTCCTTCACTTGTCTTCTGCCTGCAGAAGCAGCATTTCAGAGGAATAATGTATCTCCCCCTAAGACAACAGTATCTCTGTGCTTCCTTCGGCTTGTTTCCTTGCTGCAGAAGCAGCATTTGGAGAGGTTAATTTATCTGAACAGCTTCCTTCACTTGTTTACTTGCTGCAGAAGCAGCATTTGGAGAACCAGGAAATTTATCTCCCCCTGAGCTTCCTTCACTTGTTTCCTTGTCTGCAGAAGTCCATCATTTAGCATCAGGATAATTTATCTCCCCTACTAGCTTCCTTCACTTGTTTCCTTGCTGCAGAAGCAGCATTTGGAGAGGGATAATGTATCTCCCCTACTAGCTTCCTTCACTTGTTTCCTTGCTGCAGAAGCAGCATTTGGAGAGGGATGCATGTATCTCCCCCTACTAGCTTCCTTCACTTGTTTCCTTGCTGCAGAAGCAGCATTTGGAGAGGGATGTGTGTGCATGTGTGTGTATCTCCCCTACAAAAAAAATACTAAAGAACGGTTGTTTTTTTCTTTGTATTATGTTTTACCAGATCTATTGCGTTTTATTCTCCTACATTCCTCACAGTTCTGCAAACTTCCTTCACTTGTTTCCTTGCTGCAGAAGCAGCATTTGGAGCCAGGATAATGTATCTCCCCCTACTAGCTTCCTTCACTTGTTTCCTTGCTGCAGAACAGCATTTGGTGAGGGATAATGTATCTCCCCACTAGCTTCCTTCACTTGTTTCCTTGCTGCAGAAGCAGCATTTGTCAACATGGGATAATGTATCTCCCCTACTAGCTTCCTTCACTTGTTTCCTTGCTGCAGAAGCAGCATTTGGAAGGGATAATGTATCTCCCCCTACTAGCTTAACTTGTTTCCTTGCTGCAGAACAGCATTTGGAAGAATAATGTATCTCCCCCTACTAGCTTCCTTCACTTGTTTCCTTGCTGCAGAAGCAGCATTTGGAGAGGGATATCTCCCCCTACTAGCTTCCTTCACTTGTTTCCTTGCTGCAGAAGCAGCATTTGGACAGGGATAATTTATCTCCCCCTACTAGCTTCCTTCACTTGTTTCCTTGCTGCAGAAGCAGCATTTGGAGAGGGATAATTTATCTCCCCTACTAGCTTCCTTCACTTGTTTCCTTGCTGCAGAAGCAGCATTTGGAGAGGGATAATGTATCTCCCCCTACTAGCTTCCTTCACTTGTTTCCTTGCTGCAGAAGCAGCATTTGGAGAGGGATAATGTATCTCCCCCTACTAGCTTCCTTCACTTGTTTCCTTGCTGCAGAAGCAGCATTTGGAGAGGGATAATGTATCTCCCCCTACTAGCTTCCTTCACTTGTTTCCTTGCTGCAGAAGCAGCATTTGGAGAGGGATAATGTATCTCCCCCTACTAGCTTCCTTCACTTGTTTCCTTGCTGCAGAAGCAGCATTTGGAGAGGGATAATGTATCTCCCCCTACTAGCTTCCTTCACTTGTTTCCTTGCTGCAGAAGCAGCATTTGGAGAGGGATAATGTATCTCCCCCTACTAGCTTCCTTCACTTGTTTCCTTGCTGCAGAAGCAGCATTTGGAGAGGGATAATGTATCTCCCCCTACTAGCTTCCTTCACAACACCTGAGAGAACACACTGTCCTGTCATACTGGATCTGCTACTGGAGGGTTACACCACTTGTGTCTATGGAATATAGAAATAGAAACATTAAACTAAAACTGAAACCATAAGGGGAAAAAAAACTAGAAAAATGATTCTGTAAACTGAAAGAAAATAACACAGAAATGGCTCCTAGGCTGTTTTCGGTCCTTAACACTACAACTATATGTGAAACTAAATCATGTAAAAATGTATTAGAAATGTTTTTCTTCAAATTAAACTAAATAAAACAACATTAAATCAGATCTAAAAACTAACGGAAACTAAACAGTCTAAAAATGAATTAGAAATGTTTTTATTAAAACTAGTCAATTCGATCTGAATACTCACAAACAAGACTAAACTCGTGGGGGTGGGGGGGGATCCTAATGTCTGGAATATACAGTATATACTGTATATATTTGTATTTATTAAAGCACATTAAATTCAGTTATCTATTTCATATATGGCCCATCAGAGGAAATCCCCAGTGTTATACCAGTAGTTGGAGACATTAGCTCCATAGTTCACCTCTATTTCTCAGAGTCATCTGGGAGGGTTTACAGCATTCAACACTATTACATCAGCTTCTTCTAACGTATCTCTTGCACAATGTCTTGCTAGTAAAGCCAAAGAGACAGCCACCCACCAAGATCATGTTACGATCCAAGACCTTCTCACCATTTCAAGATCCTCTCTTTAATGCATTTCTGTGTACATCACACATTACTGTACAGGGAAGCAGTGGCGATATTCCCAACTGCCAACTCTAACAAGATGTGAGACTAAACATAAAAATAAACCACTGTAACGCTCAGTCTCCTGTTTGCATATTTCTAGTAGTGTAGTTTCTTGGTGGTTCTACAGCCTGTGAGGTTGCTCCTACCATTTTGCCATTGGCTGAAGTAGTGTGAGCTCTCCATTCCTTCTTAGGAACCTCCATCTCTGTTGGGTGGTGTAGTGTTGCTTGGGTTGGGACCCTCACTCTGTTGGGTGGTGTAGTGATGCTTGGGTTGGGACCCTCACTCTGTTGGGTGGTATAGTGATGCTTGGGATGGGACCCTCACTCTGTTGGGTGGTGTAGTGATGCTTGGGATGGGACCCTCACTCTGATGGGTGGTGAAGTGATGCTTGGGATGGGACCCTCACTCTGTTGGGTGGTGTAGTGTTGCTTGGAATATGGGACCCTCACTCTGATGGGTGGTGAAGTGTTGCTTGGGATGGGACCCTCACTCTGTTGGGTGGTGTAGTGATGCTTGGGATGGGACCCTCACTCTGATGGGTGGTGAAGTGTTGCTTGGGATGGGACCCTCACTCTGTTGGGTGGTGTAGTGATGCTTGGGATGGGACCCTCACTCTGATGGGTGGTGAAGTGTTGCTTGGGATGGGACCCTCACTCTGTTGGGTGGTGTAGTGATGCTTAGGATGGGACCCTCACTCTGTTGTGTGGTGTAGTGATGCTTGGAATATGGGACCCTCACTCTGATGGGTGGTGTAGTGATGCTTGGGATGGGACCCTCACTCTGTTGGGTGGTGTAGTGTTGCTTGGGATGGGACCCTCACTCTGATGGGTGGTGAAGTGATGCTTAGGATGGGACCCTCACTCTGTTGGGTGGTGTGATGCTTGGGTTGGGACCCTCACTCTGTTGGCTGGTGAAGTGTTGCTTGGGATGGGACCCTCACTCTGATGGGTGGTGAAGTGATGCTTAGGATGGGACCCTCACTCTCTGTTGTGGTGTAGTGATGCTTGGGTTGGGACCTCACTCTGTTGGGTGGTGAAGTGTTGCTTGGGATGGGACCCTCACTCTGTTGGGTGGTATAGTGATGCTTGGGATGGGACCCTCACTCTGTTGGGTGGTGTAGTGATGCTTGGGATGGGACCCTCACTCTGATGGTTGGTGAAGTGATGCTTGGAATGGGACCCTCACTCTGTTGGGTGGTGTAGTGTTGCTTGGTGGGACCCTCACTCTGATGGGTGGTGAAGTGATGCTTAGGATGGGACCCTCACTCTGTTGGGTGGTGTAGTGATGCTTGGGATGGGACCCTCACTCTGATGGGTGGTGAAGTGTTGCTTGGGATGGGACCCTCACTCTGTTGGGTGGTGTAGTGATGCTTGGGATGGGACCCTCACTCTGATGGGTGGTGAAGTGTTGCTTGGGATGGGACCCTCACTCTGTTGGGTGGTGTAGTGATGCTTAGGATGGGACCCTCACCTGTTGTGTGGTGTAGTGATGCTTGGAATATGGGACCCTCACTCTGATGGGTGGTGTAGTGATGCTTGGGATGGGACCCTCACTCTGTTGGG
>NC_068448.1:74622576-74625076 GCF_023373465.1 Oncorhynchus keta
ATGTCTACCTTCCTGCTCACTGAATGTCACTGTCAACACAATGCGACCCAACAAGCTCCTGGATTCGTGCATTTATGTTTCCAACCCGCCAGGCGCAGGTAACCGTGGGTAACCGTGGGTAACCGACCTGACGCAGGACTCTAATACATACCCACGTCCACTCCCACTCAACAGACACACCTGGCTTACACACACCGAACACACACACACACACACACACACACACACACACACACACACACACACACACACACACACACACACACACACACACACACACACACACACACACACACACACACACACACACACACACACACACACACACACAGAGGGCCCTCTTACCTGAGTGACTTTCTCGGTGACGTGGTGTGTGCGGTCGATGAGCTTGCAAGGGGCTATGATGTCCATGTCCCCCCCGGGCAGCGCGATGAGGGGGTCCGCCCTGAAGTCCACGAAGTTCAGGGTGATCTGAGGGATTTTACTGATGGTGCGGTAACGCATGAGGTCTGAGTCCGACGTGGAGTTGACGATGTTGGACTTGTTGTTCACCGCCCCTGAAAGAACACACTGTCAGAGGGCTGCCCAGACTATTCGGACCACACCTGTGTTCAAACACTATTTGATATCATTAGAAGTAGTAGGCCACACCACTCACCCCGACCATACAGATAGATTTAGTGGGCCACACCACTCACCCCTACCATACAGATAGATTTAGTGGGCCACACCACTCACCCCGACCATACAGATAGATTTAGTAGGCCACACCACTCACCCCGACCATACAGATAGATTTAGTGGGCCACACCACTCACCCCGACCATACAGATAGATTTAGTGGGCCACACCACTCACCCCGACCATACAGATAGATTTAGTGGGCCACACCACTCACCCCGACCATACAGATAGATTTAGTGGGCCACACCACTCACCCCTACCATACAGATAGATTTAGTGGGCCACACCACTCACCCCTACCATACAGATAGATTTAGTGGGCCACACCACTCACCCCTACCATACAGATAGAATTAGTGGGCCACACCACTCACCCCTACCATACAGATAGATTTAGTGGGCCACACCACTCACCCCTACCATACAGAAAGATTTAGTGGGCCAACCACTCACCCCTACCATACAGATAGATTTAGTGGGCCACCTCATACAGCCCTACCATACAGATAGATTTAGTGGGCCAACCACTCACCCCTACCATACAGATAGATTTAGTGGGCCACACCACTCACCCCGACCATACAGATAGATTTAGTGGGCCAGCTCATACAGCCCTACCATACAGATAGATTTAGTGGGCCACACCACTCACCCCTACCATACAGATAGATGTAGTGGGCCACCTCATACAGCCCTACCATACAGATAGATTTAGTGGGCCAATTCATACAGCCCGACCATACAGATATATTTAGTGGGCCACCTCATACAGCCCTACCATACAGATAGATTTAGTGGGCCACCTCATACAGCCCAACCATACAGATAGATTTAGTGGGCCACACCACTCACCCCTACCATACAGATAGATTTAGGGGGCCACCTCATACAGCCCTACCATACAGGTAGATTTAGTGGGCCACCTCATACAGCCCAACCATACAGATAGATTTAGTGGGCCACTTCATACAGCCCTACCATACAGATAGATTTAGTGGGCCACTTCATACAGCCCTACCATACAGACAGATTTAGTGGGCCACCTCATACAGCCCTACCATACAGATAGATGTAGTGGGCCACCTCATACAGCCCTACCATACAGATAGATTTAGTGGGCCACCTCATACAGCCCTACCATACAGATATATTTAGTGGGCCACCTCATACAGCCCAACATACAGATAGATGTAGTGGGCCACCTCCTACACCCCTACCATACAGATAGATGTAGTGGGCAACCTCATACACCTCTACCATACAGATAGATTTAGTGGGCCACCTCATACAGCCCAACATACAGATAGATGTAGTGGGCCACCTCATACAGCCCTACCATACAGATAGATGTAGTGGGCCACCTCATACACCCCTACCATACAGATATATGTAGTGGGCCACACCCCTACCATACAGTATGGGAGCATAATAAAATGTGTGGTTAAATACTGTACAACCAGGAAATATAGGGGTCTCTAATATATTTCAAACCTTCTAAAATACCAAGGAAGTAGGTGCTAATAGATACTACAACATACAGATTCCTAGTTTCTACTGCACTGTTTACCCCTGTGTGTTTACCCCTGTGTGTTTGGTAACCCTGTGTGTTTACCCCTGTGTGTTTGGTATCCCTGTGTGTTTACCCCTGTGTGTTTGGAAACCCTGTGTGTTTACCCCTGTGTGTTTACCCCTGTGTGTTTGGTAACCCTGTGTGTTTACCCCTGTGTGTTTACCCCTGTGTGTTTGGTAACCCTGTGTGTTTACCCCTGTGTGTTTACCCCTGTGTGTTTGGTATCCCTGTGTGTTTACCCCTGTG
>NC_068448.1:74630076-74730076 GCF_023373465.1 Oncorhynchus keta
GGAATGAATACAATGACTGATTCAGTAGGAATGAATACAATGACTGATTCAGTAGGAATGAATACAATGACTGATTCAGTAGGAATGAATACAATGACTGAAGTAGGAATGAATACAATGACTGATTCAGTAGGAATGAATACAATGACTGATTCAGTAGGAATGAATACAATGACTGATTTAGTAGGAATGAATACAATGACTGATTCAGTAGGAATGAATACAATGACTGATTCAGTAGGAATGAATACAATGACTGATTCAGTAGGAATGAATACAATGACTGATTCAGTAGGAATGAATACAATGACAGTGATTCAGTAGGAATGAATACAATGACTGATTTAGTAGGAATGAATACAATGACTGATTCAGTAGGAATGAATACAATGACTGATTCAGTAGGAATGAATACAATGACTGATTCAGTAGGAATGAATACAATGACTGATTCAGTAGGAATGAATACAATGACTGATTTAGTAGGAATGAATACAATGACTGATTCAGTAGGAATGAATACAATGACTGATTCAGTAGGAATGAATACAATGACTGATTCAGTAGGAATGAATACAATGACTGATTCAGTAGGAATGAATACAATGACTGATTCAGTAGGAATGAATACAATGACTGATTCAGTAGGAATGAATACAATGACTGATTCAGTAGGAATGAATACAATGACTGATTCAGTAGGAATGAATACAATGACTGATTCAGTAGGAATGAATACAATGACTGATTCAGTAGGAATGAATACAATGACTGATTCAGTAGGAATGAATACAATGACTGATTCAGTAGGAATGAATAAAATGACTGATTCAGTAGGAATGAATACAATGACTGATTCAGTAGGAATGAATACAATGAGTCTTTCAGTAGGAATGAATACAATGACTGTTTCAGTAGTGTCACGCCCTGACCAGAGAGAGCCTTTTTATTCTCTATGTTGGTTAGGTCGGGGTGTGACTAGGGTGGGTAATCTAGGTTGTTTTATTTCTATGTTGGCCTGGTATGGTTCCCAATCAGAGGAAGCTGTTTATCGTTGTCTCTGATTGGGGATCATATTTAGGCAGCCATTTCCCCACTGTTGTGGGATCTTGTTTTTGTGTAGTTGCCTGTGAGCACTCCATAGCGTGTCACGTATCGGTTATTCTTCATTGTTTTTTTGTGCGGTTCACTTATAATAAAAACTGTCCAACCGATTTCACGCTGCGCTTTGGTACGAATGTTCTTAAGACGATCGTGACAGAAGATCCCACCACAACAGGACCAAGCAGCCTGCCCTGGAGGAGAAGGTATCCTGGGCTTGAGAGGAGAACAAGGAGAAGACATCCTGGACTTGGGAGGAAATAATGACAGGAGATAAAAGCCTTCCTTGGCTTGAATATAATGACTGTTTCAGTAGGGTTGAATACAATGACTGTTTCAGTAGGGTTGAATACAATGACTGTTTCAGTAGTGTTGAATACAATGACTGCTTCAGTAGGGTTGAATACAATGACTGTTTCAGTAGTGTTGAATACAATGACTGCTTCAGTAGGGTTGAATACAATGACTGTTTCAGTAGTGTTGAATACAATGACTGCTTCAGTAGGAATGAATACAATGACTGTTTCAGTAGGGTTGAATATAATGACTGTTTCAGTAGGGTTGAATACATTGACTGTTTCAGTAGGGTTGAATACAATGACTGTTTCAGTAGGGTTGAATACAATGACTGTTTCAGTAGGGTTGAATACAATGACTGTTTCAGTAGGGTTGAATATAATGACTGTTTCAGTAGGGTTGAATACAATGACTGTTTCAGTAGGGTTGAATACAATGACTGTTTCAGTAGGGTTGAATACAATGACTGTTTCAGTAGAGTTGAATACAATGACTGTTTCAGTACGGTTGAATACAATGACTGTTTCAGTAGAGTTGAATACAATGACTGTTTCAGTAGTGTTGAATACAATGACTGTTTCAGTAGGGTTGAATACAATGACTGTTTCAGTAGGGTTGAATACAATGACTGTTTCAGTAGGGTTGAATATAATGACTGTTTCAGTAGGGTTGAATACATTGACTGTTTCAGTAGGGTTGAATACAATGACTGTTTCAGTAGACTCGAATACAATGACTGTTTCAGTAGGGTTGAATACAATGACTGTTTCAGTAGGGTTGAATACAATGACTGTTTCAGTAGGGTTGAATACAATGACTGTTTCAGTAGGGTTGAATACAATGACTGTTTCAGTAGGGTTGAATACAATGACTGTTTCAGTAGGGTTGAATACAATGACTGTTTCAGTAAGGTTGAATACAATGACTGTTTCAGTAGGGTTGAATACAATGACTGTTTCAGTAAGGTTGAATACAATGACTGTTTCAGTAGGGTTGAATACAATGACTGTTTCAGTAGGGTTGAATACAATGACTGTTTCAGTAGGGTTGAATACAATGACTGTTTCAGTAGTGTTGAATACAATGACTGTTTCAGTAGGGTTGAATACAATGACTGTTTCAGTAGGGTTGAATACAATGACTGTTTCAGTAGGGTTGAATACAATGACTGTTTCAGTAGGGTTGAATACAATGACTGTTTCAGTAGGGTTGAATACAATGACTGTTTCAGTAGGGTTGAATACAATGACTGTTTCAGTAGGGTTGAATACAATGACTGTTTCAGTAGACTCGAATACAATGACTGTTTCAGTAGGGTTGAATATAATGACTGTTTCAGTAGGATTGAATATAATGACTGTTTCAGTAGGGTTGAATATAATGACTGTTTCAGTAGGGTTGAATACAATGACTGTTTCAGTAGACTCGAATACAATGACTGTTTCAGTAGACTGAATACAATGACTGTTTCAGTAGGGTTGAATACAATGACTGTTTCAGTAGATGAATACAATGACTGTTTCAGTAGACTGAATACAATGACTGTTTCAGTAGGGTTGAATATAATGACTGTTTCAGTAGGGTTGAATATAATGACTGTTTCAGTAGGATTGAATACAATGACTGTTTCAGTAGACTCGAATACAATGACTGTTTCAGTAGACTCGAATACAATGACTGTTTCAGTAGACTCGAATACAATGACTGTTTCAGTAGACTCGAATACAATGACTGTTTCAGTAGTGTTGAATACAATGACTGTTTCAGTAGGGTTGAATACAATGACTGTTTCAGTAGGGTTGAATAAAATGACTGTTTCAGTAGGGTTGAATATAATGACTGTTTCAGTAGGGTTGAATACAATGACTGTTTCAGTAGGGTTGAATACAATGACTGCTTCAGTAGGGTTGAATACAATGACTGTTTCAGTAGGGTTGAATACAATGACTGTTTCAGTAGGGTTGAATACAATGACTGTTTCAGTAGGGTTGAATACAATGACTGCTTCAGTAGGGTTGAATACAATGAATGTTTCAGTAGACTCGAATACAATGACTGTTTCAGTAGACTCAAATACAATGACTGTTTCAGTAGGCTTGAATACAATGACTGTTTCAGTAGGAATGAATACAATGACTGTTTCAGTAGGGTTGAATACAATGACTGTTTCAGTAGGAATGAATACAATGACTGTTTCAGTAGGGTTGAATACAATGACTGTTTCAGTAGGGTTGAATACAATGACTGTTTCAGTAGGGTTGAATATAATGACTGTTTCAGTAGGAATGAATACAATGACTGTTTCAGTAGGGTTGAATACAATGACTGTTTCAGTAGGAATGAATACAATGACTGTTTCAGTAGGGTTGAATACAATGACTGTTTCAGTAGGGTTGAATACAATTACTGTTTCAGTAGGGTTGAATATAATGAGTGTTTCAGTAGACTCGAATACAATGACTGTTTCAGTAGGGTTGAATATAATGACTGTTTCAGTAGGGTTGAATACAATGACTGTTTCAGTAGGGTTGAATACAATGACTGTTTCAGTAGGGTTGAATACAATGACTGTTTCAGTAGGGTTGAATACAATGACTGTTTCAGTAGGGTTGAATACAATGACTGTTTCAGTAGGGTTGAATACAATGACTGTTTCAGTAGGGTTGAATACAATGACTGTTTCAGTAGGGTTGAATAAAATGACTGTTTCAGTAGGGTTGAATATAATGACTGTTTCAGTAGGGTTGAATATAATGACTGTTTCAGTAGGAATGAATACAATGACTGTTTCAGTAGGGTTGAATACAATGACTGTTTCAGTAGGGTTGAATATAATGACTGTTTGAGTAGACTCGAATACAATGACTGTTTCAGTAGGGTTGAATACAATGACTGTTTCAGTAGGGTTGAATACAATGACTGTTTCAGTAGGGTTTAATACAATGACTGTTTCAGTAGGGTTGAATACAATGACTGTTTCAGTAGGGTTGAATACAATGACTGTTTCAGTAGGGTTGAATAAAATGACTGTTTCAGTAGGGTTGAATATAATGACTGTTTCAGTAGGGTTGAATATAATGACTGTTTCAGTAGGAATGAATACAATGACTGTTTCAGTAGGGTTGAATACAATGACTGTTTCAGTAGGGTTGAATATAATTACTGTTTCAGTAGGGTTGAATATAATGAGTGTTTCAGTAGACTCGAATACAATTACTGTTTCAGTAGGGTTGAATATAATGACTGTTTCAGTAGGGTTGAATACAATGACTGTTTCAGTAGGGTTTAATACAATGACTGTTTCAGTAGGGTTGAATACAATGACTGTTTCAGTAGGGTTGAATACAATGACTGTTTCAGTAGGGTTGAATACAATGACTGTTTCAGTAGGGTTGAATACAATGACTGTTTCAGTAGGGTTGAATACAATGACTGTTTCAGTAGGGTTGAATACAATGACTGTTTCAGTAGGGTTGAATATAATGACTGTTTCAGTAGTGTTGAATACAATGACTGTTTCAGTAGGGTTGAATACAATGACTGTTTCAGTAGGGTTGAATACAATGACTGTTTCAGTAGGGTTGAATATAATGACTGTTTCAGTAGGGTTGAATACATTGACTGTTTCAGTAGGGTTGAATACAATGACTGTTTCAGTAGACTCGAATACAATGACTGTTTCAGTAGGGTTGAATATAATGACTGTTTCAGTAGGGTTGAATACAATGACTGTTTCAGTAGGGTTGAATACAATGACTGTTTCAGTAGGGTTGAATACAATGACTGTTTCAGTAGGGTTGAATACAATGACTGTTTCAGTAGGGTTGAATACAATGACTGTTTCAGTAGGGTTGAATACAATGACTGTTTCAGTAGGGTTGAATACAATGACTGTTTCAGTAGGGTTGAATACAATGACTGTTTCAGTAAGGTTGAATACAATGACTGTTTCAGTAGGGTTGAATACAATGACTGTTTCAGTAGGGTTGAATACAATGACTGTTTCAGTAGTGTTGAATACAATGACTGTTTCAGTAGGGTTGAATACAATGACTGTTTCAGTAGGGTTGAATATAATGACTGTTTCAGTAGGGTTGAATACAATGACTGTTTCAGTAGGGTTGAATACAATGACTGTTTCAGTAGACTCGAATACAATGACTGTTTCAGTAGGGTTGAATATAATGACTGTTTCAGTAGGGTTGAATATAATGACTGTTTCAGTAGGGTTGAATACAATGACTGTTTCAGTAGGGTTGAATATAATGACTGTTTCAGTAGGGTTGAATACAATGACTGTTTCAGTAGGGTTGAATACAATGACTGTTTCAGTAGGGTTGAATACAATGACTGTTTCAGTAGACTCGAATACAATGACTGTTTCAGTAGGGTTGAATACAATGACTGTTTCAGTAGGGTTGAATACAATGACTGTTTCAGTAGAGTTGAATACAATGACTGTTTCAGTAGACTCGAATACAATGACTGTTTCAGTAGTGTTGAATACAATGACTGTTTCAGTAGGGTTGAATACAATGACTGTTTCAGTAGGGTTGAATAAAATGACTGTTTCCGTAGGGTTGAATCAATGACTAGGGTTGAATACAATGACTGTTTCAGTAGGGTTGAATACAATGACTGTTTCAGTAGGGTTGAATACAATGACTGACTCAAATACAATGAGTAGGGTTGAATACAATGACTGTTTCAGTAGGTTGAATACAATGACTGTTTCAGTAGACTGAATACAATGACTGTTTCAGTAGGGTTGAATACAATGACTGTTTCAGTAGGAATGAATACAATGACTGTTTCAGTAGGGTTGAATACAATGACTGTTTCAGTAGGAATGAATACAATGACTGTTTGACTGTTTCAGTAGGGTTGAATACAATGACTGTTTCAGTAGGTTGAATACAATGACTGTTTCAGTAGGGTTGAATACAATGACTGTTTCAGTAGGTTGTTGAATACAATGACTGTTTCAGTAGGGTTGAATACAATGACTGTTTCAGTAGGGTTGAATATAATGACTGTTTCAGTAGGGTTGAATACAATGACTGTTTCAGTAGGGTTGAATACAATGACTGTTTCAGTAGGGTTGAATATAATGACTGTTTCAGTAGGGTTGAATATAATGACTGTTTCAGTAGGGTTGAATACAATGACTGTTTCAGTAGGGTTGAATATAATGACTGTTTCAGTAGGGTTGAATACAATGACTGTTTCAGTAGGGTTGAATACAATGACTGTTTCAGTAGGGTTGAATACAATGACTGTTTCAGTAGGGTTGAATACAGGTTGAATACAATGACTTTCAGTAGGGTTGAATACAATGACTGTTTCAGTAGTGTTGAATACAATGACTGTTTCAGTAGGGTTGAATACAATGACTGTTTCAGTAGGGTTGAATAAAATGACTGTTTCCGTAGGGTTGAATACAATGACTGTTTCAGTAGGGTTGAATACAATGACTGTTTCAGTAGGGTTGAATACAATGACTGTTTCAGTAGGGTTGAATACAATGACTGTTTCAGTAGACTGAATACAATGACTGTTTCAGTAGACTCAAATACAATGACTGTTTCAGTAGGCTTGAATACAATGACTGTTTCAGTAGGGAATGAATACAATGACTGTTTCAGTAGGGTTGAATACAATGACTGTTTCAGTAGGAATGAATACAATGACTGTTTCAGTAGGTTTGAATACAATGACTGTTTCAGTAGAGTTGAATACAATGACTGTTTCAGTAGACTCGAATACAATGACTGTTTCAGTAGTGTTGAATACAATGACTGTTTCAGTAGGGTTGAATACAATGACTGTTTCAGTAGGGTTGAATAAAATGACTGTTTCCGTAGGGTTGAATACAATGACTGTTTCAGTAGGGTTGAATACAATGACTGTTTCAGTAGGGTTGAATAAAATGACTGTTTCAGTAGGGTTGAATATAATGACTGTTTCAGTAGGGTTGAATATAATGACTGTTTCAGTAGGAATGAATACAATGACTGTTTCAGTAGGGTTGAATACAATGACTGTTTCAGTAGGGTTGAATATAATGACTGTTTGAGTAGGGTTGAATATAATGACTGTTTGAGTAGGGTTGAATATAATGAGTGTTTCAGTAGACTCGAATACAATTACTGTTTCAGTAGGGTTGAATATAATGACTGTTTCAGTAGTGTTGAATACAATGACTGTTTCAGTAGGGTTGAATACAATGACTGTTTCAGTAGGAATGAATACAATGACTGTTTCAGTAGGGTTGAATATAATGACTGTTTCAGTAGGGTTGAATACATTGACTGTTTCAGTAGGGTTGAATACAATGACTGTTTCAGTAGACTCGAATACAATGACTGTTTCAGTAGGGTTGAATATAATGACTGTTTCAGTAGGGTTGAATACAATGACTGTTTCAGTAGGGTTGAATACAATGACTGTTTCAGTAGGGTTGAATACAATGACTGTTTCAGTAGGGTTGAATACAATGACTGTTTCAGTAGGGTTGAATACAATGACTGTTTCAGTAAGGTTGAATACAATGACTGTTTCAGTAGGGTTGAATACAATGACTGTTTCAGTAAGGTTGAATACAATGACTGTTTCAGTAGGATTGAATACAATGACTGTTTCAGTAGGATTGAATACAATGACTGTTTCAGTAGGGTTGAATACAATGACTGTTTCAGTAGTGTTGAATACAATGACTGTTTCAGTAGGCTGGAATACAATGACTGTTTCAGTAGGCTGGAATACAATGACTGTTTCAGTAGTGTTGAATACAATGATTGTTTCAGTAAGGTTGAATACAATGACTGTTTCAGTAGGATTGAATACAATGACTGTTTCAGTAGGGTTGAATACAATGACTGTTTCAGTAGTGTTGAATACAATGACTGTTTCAGTAAGGTTGAATACCATGACTGTTTCAGTAGGGTTGAATACAATGACTGTTTCAGTAGTGTTGAATACAATGACTGTTTCAGTAGGGTTGAATATAATGACTGTTTCAGTAGGGTTGAAATAATGACTGTTTCAGTAGGGTTGAATACAATGACTGTTTCAGTAGGGTTGAATATAATGACTGTTTCAGTAGGGTTGAATACAATGACTGTTTCAGTAGGGTTGAATACAATGACTGTTTCAGTAGACTCGAATACAATGACTGTTTCAGTAGACTCGAATACAATGACTGTTTCAGTAGGGTTGAATACAATGACTGTTTCAGTAGGGTTGAATACAATGACTGTTTCAGTAGAGTTGAATACAATGACTGTTTCAGTAGACTCGAATACAATGACTGTTTCAGTAGTGTTGAATACAATGACTGTTTCAGTAGGGTTGAATACAATGACTGTTTCAGTAGGGTTGAATAAAATGACTGTTTCCGTAGGGTTGAATACAATGACTGTTTCAGTAGGGTTGAATACAATGACTGTTTCAGTAGGGTTGAATACAATGACTGCTTCAGTAGGGTTGAATACAATGAATGTTTCAGTAGACTCGAATACAATGACTGTTTCAGTAGACTCAAATACAATGACTGTTTCAGTAGGCTTGAATACAATGACTGTTTCAGTAGGAATGAATACAATGACTGTTTCAGTAGGGTTGAATACAATGACTGTTTCAGTAGGAATGAATACAATGACTGTTTCAGTAGGGTTGAATACAATGACTGTTTCAGTATGGTTGAATACAATGACTGTTTCAGTAGGGTTGAATATAATGACTGTTTCAGTAGGAATGAATACAATGACTGTTTCAGTAGGGTTGAATACAATGACTGTTTCAGTAGGAATGAATACAATGACTGTTTCAGTAGGGTTGAATACAATGACTGTTTCAGTAGGGTTGAATACAATTACTGTTTCAGTAGGGTTGAATATAATGAGTGTTTCAGTAGACTCGAATACAATGAGTGTTTCAGTAGGGTTGAATATAATGACTGTTTCAGTAGGGTTGAATACAATGACTGTTTCAGTAGGGTTTAATACAATGACTGTTTCAGTAGGGTTTAATACAATGACTGTTTCAGTAGGGTTGAATACAATGACTGTTTCAGTAGGGTTGAATACAATGACTGTTTCAGTAAGGTTGAATACAATGACTGTTTCAGTAGGGTTGAATACAATGACTGTTTCAGTAGGGTTGAATAAAATGACTGTTTCAGTAGGGTTGAATATAATGACTGTTTCAGTAGGGTTGAATATAATGACTGTTTCAGTAGGAATGAATACAATGACTGTTTCAGTAGGGTTGAATACAATGACTGTTTCAGTAGGGTTGAATATAATGACTGTTTGAGTAGGGTTCGAATACAATGACTGTTTCAGTAGGGTTGAATACAATGACTGTTTCAGTAGCGATGAATACAATGACTGTTTCAGTAGGGTTTAATACAATGACTGTTTCAGTAGGGTTGAATATAATGACTGTTTCAGTAGGAATGAATACAATGACTGTTTCAGTAGGGTTGAATACAATGACTGTTTCAGTAGGGTTGAATATAATGACTGTTTGAGTAGGGTTGAATATAATGAGTGTTTCAGTAGACTCGAATACAATTACTGTTTCAGTAGGGTTGAATATAATGACTGTTTCAGTAGGGTTGAATACAATGACTGTTTCAGTAGGGTTTAATACAATGACTGTTTCAGTAGGGTTGAATACAATGACTGTTTCAGTAGGGTTGAATACAATGACTGTTTCAGTAGGGTTGAATACAATGACTGTTTCAGTAGGGTTGAATACAATGACTGTTTCAGTAGGGTTGAATACAATGACTGTTTCAGTAGGGTTGAATACAATGACTGTTTCAGTAGGGTTGAATACATTGACTGTTTCAGTAGGGTTGAATACAATGACTGTTTCAGTAGGGTTGAATACAATGACTGTTTCAGTAGGGTTGAATACAATGACTGTTTCAGTAGGGTTGAATATAATGACTGTTTCAGTAGGGTTGAATACAATGACTGTTTCAGTAGGAATGAATACAATGACTGTTTCAGTAGGGTTGAATATAATGACTGTTTCAGTAGGGTTGAATACATTGACTGTTTCAGTAGGGGGTTGAATACAATGACTGTTTCAGTAGGGACTGAATACAATGACTGTTTCAGTAGGGTTGAATACAATGACTGTTTCAGTAGGGTTGAATACAATGACTGTTTCAGTAGGGTTGAATACAATGACTGTTTCAGTAGGGTTGAATACAATGACTGTTTCAGTAGGGTTGAATACAATGACTGTTTCAGTAGGGTTGAATACAATGACTGTTTCAGTAGTGTTGAATACAATGACTGTTTCAGTAGGGTTGAATACAATGACTGTTTCAGTAGGGTTGAATACAATGACTGTTTCAGTAGGGTTGAATACAATGACTGTTTCAGTAGGGTTGAATACAATGACTGTTTCAGTAGGGTTGAATACAATGACTGTTTCAGTAGGGTTGAATACAATGACTGTTTCAGTAGGGTTGAATACAATGACTGTTTCAGTAGGGTTGAATACAATGACTGTTTCAGTAGGGTTGAATACAATGACTGTTTCAGTAGGATTGAATACAATGACTGTTTCAGTAGGGTTGAATACAATGATTGTTTCAGTAGGGTTGAATACAATGACTGTTTCAGTAGGGTTGAATACAATGACTGTTTCAGTAGGGTTGAATACAATGACTGTTTCAGTAGGGTTGAATATAATTACTGTTTCAGTAGGGTTGAATACAATGACTGTTTCAGTAGGGTTGAATACAATGACTGTTTCAGTAGACTCGAATACAATGACTGTTTCAGTAGGGTTGAATATAATGACTGTTTCAGTAGGGTTGAATATAATGACTGTTTCAGTAGGGTTGAATACAATGACTGTTTCAGTAGGGTTGAATACAATGACTGTTTCAGTAGGGTTGAATACAATGACTGTTTCAGTAGGGTTGAATACAATGACTGTTTCAGTAGGGTTGAATACAATGACTGTTTCAGTAGGGTTGAATACAATGACTGTTTCAGTAGGGTTGAATACAATGACTGTTTCAGTAGGGTTGAATACAATGACTGTTTCAGTAGACTGAATACAATGACTGTTTCAGTAGTGTTGAATACAATGACTGTTTCAGTAGGGTTGAATACAATGACTGTTTCAGTAGGGTTGAATAAAATGACTGTTTCAGTAGGGTTGAATACAATGACTGTTTCAGTAGGGTTGAATACAATGACTGTTTCAGTAGGGTTGAATACAATGACTGTTTCAGTAGGGTTGAATACAATGACTGTTTCAGTAGGGTTGAATACAATGACTGTTTCAGTAGGGTCAAATACAATGACTGTTTCAGTAGGACTTGAATACAATGACTGTTTCAGTAGGAATTGTAATACAATGACTGTTTCAGTAGGGTTGAATACAATGACTGTTTCAGTAGGGTTGAATACAATGACTGTTTCAGTAGGGTTGAATACAATGACTGTTTCAGTAGGGTTGAATATAATGACTGTTTCAGTAGGGTTGAATACAATGACTGTTTCAGTAGGGTTGAATACAATGACTGTTTCAGTAGGGTTGAATACAATGACTGTTTCAGTAGGGTTGAATACAATGACTGTTTCAGTAGGGTTGAATACAATTACTTTCAGTAGGGTTGAATACAATGACTGTTTCAGTAGGGTTGAATATAATGACTGTTTCAGTAGGGTTGAATACAATGACTGTTTCAGTAGGGTTTTACAATGACTGTTTCAGTAGGGTTGAATACAATGACTGTTTCAGTAGGGTTGAATACAATGACTGTTTCAGTAGGGTTGAATACAATGACTGTTTCAGTAGGATTGAATACAATGACTGTTTCAGTAGTGTTGAATACAATGACTGTTTCAGTAGGGTTGAATACAATGACTGTTTCAGTAGGGTTGAATACAATGACTGTTTCAGTAGGGTTGAATATAATGACTGTTTCAGTAGGGTTGAATACAATGACTGTTTCAGTAGGGTTGAATACAATGACTGTTTCAGTAGGGTTGAATACAATGACTGTTTCAGTAGGGTTGAATATAATGACTGTTTCAGTAGGGTTGAATACAATGACTGTTTCAGTAGGGTTGAATACAATGACTGTTTCAGTAGGGTTGAATACAATGACTGTTTCAGTAGGGTTGAATACAATGACTGTTTCAGTAGGGTTGAATATAATGACTGTTTCAGTAGGGTTGAATACAATGACTGTTTCAGTAGGGTTGAATACAATGACTGTTTCAGTAGGGTTGAATATAATGACTGTTTCAGTAGGGTTGAATACAATGACTGTTTCAGTAGGGTTGAATACAATGACTGTTTCAGTAGGGTTGAATACAATGACTGTTTCAGTAGGGTTGAATATAATGACTGTTTCAGTAGGGTTTAATGAAATAACTTTTAGTAGAGTTGAATTGAATGAAAAGCAAACGTGTTGATTGTGCTTTAACTCGTATTTTGAATTTCAGCAGTGACCCTGTGGACATTTCAGTACTGTAGTTTAAGCAGCTCAGCAGTGACCCTGTCATATTGAATACAGTACTCAGTAGGGTTTAAGCAAGCTCAGCAGTGACCCTGACTGTAGTAGGGTTGAATCAGTGACTGTTTCAGTAGGGTTAATACATGCTCAGCAGTGACCCTGTGGACATTTCAGTACTGTAGGGTTTAATCAGCTCAGCAGTGACAATGACTGTTTCAGTAGGGTTAATACAATGACTGTTTCAGTAGGGTTGTACTGTAATTTAAACAGCTCAGCAGTGACCCAATGACATTTCAGTAGGGTTAATTAAGCAGCTCAGCAGTGACCCTGTGTATATTTCAGTACTGTAGTTTAAGCAGCTCAGCAGTGACCCTGTGGACATTTCAGTACTGTAGTTTAAAAAAGCAGCTCAGCAGTGACCCTGTGGACATTTCAGTACTATAGTTTAAGCAGCTCAGCAGTGACCCTGTGGATATTTCAGTACTATAGTTTAAACAGCTCAGCAGTGACCCTGTGGATATTTCAGTACTGTAGTTTAAGCAGCTCAGCAGTGACCCTGTGGACATTTCAGTACTATAGTTTAAGCAGCTCAGCAGTGACCCTGTGGACATTTCAGTACTGTAGTTTAATCAGCTCAGCAGTGACCCTGTGGATTTTTCAGTACAATAGTTTAAGCAGCTCAGCAGTGACCCTGTGGACATTTCAGTACTATAGTTTAAGCAGCTCAGCAGTGACCTGTGGACATTTCAGTACTATAGTTTAAGCAGCTCAGCAGTGACCCTGTGGACATTTCAGTTCTGTAGTTTAAGCAGCTCAGCAGTGACCCTGTGTATATTTCAGTACTGTAGTTCAATCAGCTCAGCAGTGACCCTGTGGACATTTCAGTACTATAGTTTAAGCAGCTCAGCAGTGACCCTGTGTATATTTCAGTACTGTAATTTAATCAGCTGACCCAGCAGTGACCCTGTGGATATTTCAGTACTATAGTTTAAGCAGCTCAGCAGTGACCCTGTGGACATTTCAGTACTATAGTTTAAGCAGCTCAGCAGTGACCCTGTGGACATTTCAGTACTATAGTTTAAGCAGCTCAGCAGTGACCCTGTGGACATTTCAGTACTATAGTTTAAGCAGCTCAGCAGTGACCCTGTGGACATTTCAGTACTATAGTTTAAGCAGCTCAGCAGTGACCCTGTGGACATTTCAGTACTATAGTTTAAGCAGCTCAGCAGTGACCCTGTGGACATTTCAGTACTATAGTTTAAGCAGCTCAGCAGTGACCCTGTGGACATTTCAGTACTGTAGTTTAAGCATAGAGATGTTACGACATAAAGCCCTTTTCTACCAACACATTATCTCAGACAGCCACAACATTTAGTAACATTTAGTCGCTGGCCAGCCTGCCTTACCCAACATCAGCCTTCACTCCATTTATACATTCATTAGAAAGCAGGAATACATTTTGTTTTGATGAATTACATTTTTTTTTAAAGAATCAACAAGGTTGTAACTGATTATCCCAAAAGATATACCATTCAACATGACAACAGTACACACGGAACGCTCCTTCTCAAAACTTACAAAACTTAACCCTATCCTAGCTCTGCCCTGCCCCGCCCCATGTCCTTACCCTCACCTGGTGGGTAGTCAGTGACGGCCGCTGGGTTGGCGTTGACATACAGGGTTAGCTAGGTTGGCAACAGCCTCTGCAAACTATATAGTACTGTGTTGTGGACACGCGAGTGAGTGTTCAGTCTAGCGCCCAGCCGTCATTGATCTCTGAGCCATCACACCACAGGAGAATAGCCCATGGAGGGGATTGGACCGCTCCGTAATCCCCACACAGACAAAACAGGGAAAACTGTATGAGGATTACAGGTCACCTCACACCCACCATCTGGCTCTCACCCTCGATGTGTGTGTGTGTGTGTGTGTGTGTGTGAGAGAGAGAGTGTGTGTGTGTGAGTGTGAGTGTTTGTGTGCGTGTGAGAGTGTATGTGTGTGTGTGTGTGTGTGTGTATGAGTGTGTGTATGAGTGTGTGTGTGAGTGTGTGTATGAGTGTGTGTGTGTGTGTGTGTGTGTGTGTGTGTGTGTGTGTGTGTGTGTGTGTGTGTGTGTGTGTGTGTGTGTGTGTGTGTGTGTGTGTGTGTGTGTGTGTGTGTGTATGAGTGTGTGTATGAGTGTGTGTGTGAGTGTGTGTATGAGTGTGTGTGTATGAGTGTGTGTGTGTGTGTGTGTGTATGAGTGTGTGCTGTGTTCACCAATGCTCTTAACAATCCGATGTACATTAGACAGACAATTAATA
This sequence comes from Oncorhynchus keta, assembly GCF_023373465.1. Lineage (NCBI taxonomy): Eukaryota > Metazoa > Chordata > Actinopteri > Salmoniformes > Salmonidae > Oncorhynchus > Oncorhynchus keta. Next base: position 74,645,275 of record NC_068448.1, read on the forward strand.
CATTTATCCTCCCTCATGCCCAAATAAGGTAATATGATCACACAGTCGACCCATCATGAAGTGACAGAATGTATCTGTCACGCCCTGACCTTAGTTATCTATGTTTTCTGTATTATTTTGGTCAGGTGTGACGAGGGTGGTTATATGTGTTTTTGCTTGTCTAGGGTTTTTGTATATCTATGGGGTTTTGGTATGTCTAGGTATATGTAGGTCTATGGTGGCCTGAATTGGTTCCCAATCAGAGGCAGCTGTTTATCATTGTCTCTGATTGAGGATCCTATTTCAACTTTCAACTGTTCTGCCGTATTATTATTGGACCCTGCTGGTCATTTATGAACATTTGAACATCTTGGCCATGTTCTGTTAAAATCTCCACCAGCCAGAAGAGGACTGGCCACCCCACATAGCCTGGTTCCTCTCGAGGTTTCTTCCTAGGTTTTGGCCTTTCTAGGCCACCGTGCTTCTACACCTGCATTGCTTGCTGTTTGGGGTTTTAGGCTGGGTTTCTGTACAGCACTTTGAGATATCAGCTGTTGTACGAAGGGCTTTATAAATACATTTGATTTGATTTATTTAGGTTGCCATTTCCTTTTTGTTTTTGTGGGTTATTTTCTATGTGTAATTGCTTGTCAGCACTCGTGTCTATTAGCGGCTCGTTCGTTTTGTTAGTTTGTTTAGTGTTCTTCGTGTAATAAAAGAAGAATGTATTCTTATCACGCTGTGCCTTGGTCTCCTCCTTGTGACGAACGTGACAGTATCATACCAACATATAAACCTGCGCAGGTCTGTGGATGCTATGTAGATGGTGATGGTGGACTGTGTTTAACTGCCTTTGTGCCGTACTTACTCATTCCAATGTACTGTATCTCGTGCCATTGTCTTAGCACCATTTGATACAAGGTGGGACAATGTCACTCCTATTCCATTCATTTATTATGAAATGTCAAAGTAATCTAGAGTGCTTAAAACACTCTTCCTATTTTCCTGGCCCATACAGTCCAGCTATAGTGTTCTGTTTGTTGGTAGTTCTGAGCGATCACGGTTTTCGCTTTCGATAATCTTTCTAGACATTAAATACACTCATGCATTATGTGGGTGGAATGCTGTAACAACACAGAATAAAACAATTAGTACAAGTCCCATGACGGTACTGACTGGCAATTACTGCTTTTCCCTTATTAGACATCATTTATTACTTTACTTTAATATAATATTTCAGTTGTTGTGTATATTACATTAGTTTTATTTGATGACTTAATTATTTCATTCCAAGTCATTTCATTTTTTATTTATCCGTTATTTTACCAGGTAAGTTGACTGAGAAGACATTCTCATTTGCAGCAACGACCTGGGGAATAGTTACAGGGGAGAGGAGGGGGATGAATGAGCCAATTGTAAACTGTGGTTATTAGGTGACCGTGATGGTTTGAGGGACAGATTGGGAATTTAGCCAGGACACCGGGGTTAACACCCCTACTCTTACGATAAGTGCCATGGGATCTTTAATGACCTCAGAGAGTCAGGACACCGGGGTTAACACCCCTACTCTTACGATAAGTGCCATGGGATCTTTAATGACCTCAGAGAGTCAGGACACCGGGGTTAACACCCCTACTCTTACGATAAGTGCCATGGGATATTTAATGACCTCAGAGAGTCAGGACACCGGGGTTAACACCCCTACTCTTACGATAAGTGCCATGGGATATTTAATGACCTCAGAGAGTCAGGACACCGGGGTTAACACCCCTACTCTTACGATAAGTGCCATGGGATATTTAATGACCTCAGAGTCAGGACACCCGTTTAACATCCCATCCTACACAGGGCAATGTCCCTAATCACTGCCCTGGGGCATTGGGATATTTTTTAGACCAGAGGAAAGAGTGCCTCCTACTGGCCCAACACAACACCATCATCTGATCTCCATAGAGATGCTGCATCTGCTGTCTGACAAAATCACTATTTAAGTAGTTCTTCGAAGTAAATAAGGCATTGTTTTATGACTGCTGAATACCATCTATCAATCACTGAGATCATGTATTTTCAGGTAGAGAAGTTTTCTGCGGTAAACTAAGTAGACTATTGGCCTGTTGGAAACTCCCTACTACACTGCAGTTTTTATTTATATCCAGAGAAACTGAACGAAATGGAATTCAAATAACTGAAATGATGTCAGTGGGTTTTTTTTAAACCGAAAAATAACCAAAATGTTGGTTAATCGCACAGCACTACTTGGGGAAAAAAAGGATGATGGTCTGACAGAAATCATACAGTAAGTGGTAGGAACACCTCTCTCTCTGACAAAAACGCACATGTGCTTGGCCAGGCACCCCCCCACACACACACACACACACACACACACACACACTGTACTCGCCACAAACACACAATCAAATCACACACATACACACACACACACACACACACACACACACACACACACAACACACACACACACACAAACACACAATCAAATCACACACACACACACAAGTAGGCACAGGAAAACACACACACACACACACACACACACACACACACACACACACACACACACACACACACACACACACACACACACACACTGTAACAATGTACGCTGAGAGAGGGAGTGAAAACACTTAATAACTGAACAAACATGAGGGGGGAAAAAACAAGAAACACTAACAGCACACCGACATAACGCCTGGGGAAGGAACCAAAGGGAGGGACACAAATATGGCAGCTCATCAAGGAGGTGATGGAGTCCAGGTGAGTGTCAAGAGACACTGGTGACAGGTGTGAGCAATAATCAACAGCCTGGTGACCTAGAGGCTGGAGAGGGAGCACATGTGACACACACACAGGATTTAAAAAGCAACGGGAAGAGGTCAAATGACTGATGAAAGACTGTCAGATGACTGATGAAAGACTGTCAGATGACTGATAAAAGACTGTTAGATGACTGATGAAAGACTGTCAGATGACTGATGAAAGACTGTCAGATGACTGATGAAAGACTGTCAGATGACTGATGAGACTGTTAGATGACTGATGAGACTGTCAGATGACTGATGAGACTGTCAGATGACTGATGAAAGACTGTCAGATGACTGATGAAAGACTGTCAGATGACTGATGAAAGACTGTTAGATGACTGATGAAAGACTAGATGACTGGGAACTGATGAAAGACTGTCAGATGACTGATGAGACTGTTAGATGACTGATGAAAGACTGTCAGATGACTGATGAAAGACTGTTAGATGACTGATGAAAGACTGTTAGATGACTGATGAAAGACTGTTAGACTGTCAGATGACTGATGAGACTGTTAGATGACTGATGAAAGACTGTCAGATGACTGATGAAAGACTGTTAGATGACTGATGAAAGACTGTTAGATGACTGATGAAAGACTGTTAGATGACTGATGAAAGACTGTTAGATGACTGATGAGACTGTCAGATGACTGATGAAAGACTGTTAGATGACTGATGAAAGACTGTTAGATGACTGATGAAAGACTGTCAGATGACTGATGAAAGACTGTCAGATGACTGATGAAAGACTGTTAGATGACTGATGAAAGACTGTTAGATGACTGATGAGACTGTTAGATGACTGATGAGACTGTCAGATGACTGATGAAAGACTGTCAGATGACTGATGAAAGACTGTCAGATGACTGATGAAAGACTGTTAGATGACTGATGAAAGACTGTTAGATGACTGATGAGACTGTTAGATGACTGATGAGACTGTCAGATGACTGATGAGACTGTTAGATGACTGATGAAAGACTGTTAGATGACTGATGAGACTGTCAGATGACTGATGAGACTGTCAGATGACTGATGAAAGACTGTCAGATGACTGATGAAAGACTGTTAGATGACTGATGAAAGACTGTTAGATGACTGATGAGACTGTTAGATGACTGATGAGACTGTCAGATGACTGATGAAAGACTGTCAGATGACTGATGAGACTGTTAGATGACTGATGAAAGACTGTTAGATGACTGATGAGACTGTTAGATGACTGATGAGACTGTCAGATGACTGATGAAAGACTGTCAGATGACTGATGAAAGACTGTCAGATGACTGATGAGACTGTTGAGATGACTGTGATGAAAGACTGTCAGATGACTGATGAAAGACTGTCAGATGACTGATGAAAGACTGTCAGATGACTGATGAGACTCAGATGACTGATGAAAGACTGTCAGATGACTGAAGACTGTCAGATGACTGATGAGACTGTTAGATGACTGATGAAAGACTGTCAGATGAGATGACTGATGAAAGACTGTTAGTGACAGATGACTGATGAAAGACTGTTAGATGACTGATGAGACTGTCAGATGACTAATGAAAGACTGTCAGATGACTGATGAAAGACTGTCAGATGACTGATGAAAGACTGTTAGATGACTGATGAAAGACTCTCAGATGACTGATGAGACTGTCAGATGACTGATGAGACTGTTAGATGACTGATGAAAGACTGTCAGATGACTGATGAAAGACTGTCAGATGACTGATGAGACTGTTAGATGACTGATGAAAGACTGTCAGATGACTGATGAAAGACTGTTAGATGACTGATGAGACTGTTAGATGACTGATGAAAGACTGTTAGATGACTGATGAAAGACTGTCAGATGACTGATGAAAGACTGTCAGATGACTGATGAAAGACTGTCAGATGACTGATGAAAGACTGTCAGATGACTGATGAGACTGTTAGATGACTGATGAAAGACTGTTAGATGACTGATGAAAGACTGTTAGATGACTGATGAAAGACTGTTAGATGACTGATGAAAGACTGTTAGATGACTGATGAAAGACTGTCAGATGACTGATGAAAGACTGTTAGATGACTGATGAAAGACTGTCAGATGACTGATGAGACTGTCAGATGACTGATGAAAGACTGTTAGATGACTGATGAAAGACTGTCAGATGACTGATGAAAGACTGTTAGATGACTGATGAAAGACTGTTAGATGACTGATGAGACTGTCAGATGACTGATGAAAGACTGTCAGATGAAAGACTGTTAGATGACTGATGAGACTGTTAGATGACTGATGAACTGTCAGATGACGATAAAAGACTGTCAGAGACTGTCAGATGACTGATGAAAGACTGTCAGATGACTGATGAGACTGTTAGATGACTGATGAAAGACTGTTAGATGACTGATGAGACTGTTAGATGACTGATGAAAGACTGTTAGATGACTGATGAGACTGTCAGATGACTGATGAAAGACTCTTAGATGACTGATGAAAGACTGTTAGATGACTGATGAGACTGTCAGATGACTGATGAGACTGTTAGATGACTGATGAGACTGTCAGATGACTGATGAAAGACTGTTAGATGACTGATGACAGACTGTTAGATGACTGATGAAAGACTGTTAGATGACTGATGAAAGACTGTCAGGGAACTGATGAAAGACTGTCAGATGACTGATAAAAGACTTTCAGGTAACTAGCTGATGGCTCATCAGGGGATTAGTGATGATAGCATCTCTGAGCTGTGGCCAGAGACAAACTGAAGAATAGGTTTCATGAGAAAAGAACATGAAGAGGAAAGGACAGAGAAAATTAGGCTACATGACATTAGAGAGACTCTGAGGTGTGACAGAGTAAGGGAATGTGACACCGTTGTGGAGAGAAGATTGAGCTGCATTACGTTAGAGAGAGATTCTAAGGCTTTGTGTCTTGCAAATCTCCATAATTACATTTACATTTAAGTCATTTAGCAGACGCTCTTATCCAGAGCGACTTATAATCAATGTTAAACGTAGAGGCGGAATCACATTTAACATTGATCACGAATCTTTTGGATTTATTTATCTTTGTTTCTTAGGACATACGTCAAAGTGGTACACTGTTGTATTTCCAAGGACACCATCGCCCTCCTGTGGCCAACGAGTGTAATTGGATCAGGTCAGATGGTTGTGGTTCACAGCATGTTCCTCAAAGCCCCAACAAACAGCGGCATAGCCACGAATACGGACTCGTACAGTCGGTGAGTCAGTGTGGGCCAGAAGTCAATATACAACACAGGAGTTGTACAACACGTAAAATGGTGTATTAGATTGTCATTGGTTATCAAAACTGACATCTTCTATCTTACTGAAGACATAGATCAACCAAGAACACAGTCACACAAGGATTAAGCTACTGCAAAAAAATGCTCAAGTGAAGCTGTGCTCAAGAACACAATGTATTCAAATAAGTCACCTTCAAGCTGTGATTTAACTCATTTAAAAGTGTTCAAAGAACATTCACCTGCAAGCTGTGATTTAACTCATTTAAAAGTGTTCACAGAACAGTCACCTTCAAGCTGTGATGTAACTCATTTAAAAGTGTTCACAGAACAGTCACCTGCAAGCTGTGATGTAACTCATTTAAAAGTGTTCACAGAACAGTCACCTTCTAGCTGTGATGTAACAAATGCAGCCATGTTGTGCCACAAGTAAGACTATACTGCCAAAATAATTCACACATTACATTCTCCATTGTGCTGACAGCTCTCACTATGTTCTACCTGAAACGCAGCTCCCCGAGGGAATAAAACACGTTCAAGTCTCAATCATTCCTCAGACAGAGTGAGGTTCTTTGTTGCTCTGGGAAATGACAGAAGCATCACAGAAAGAGGATGCCTCAAAAAGAGAGACATTGAACATCTCATATATCCTCTAATAATGAAATCTTCAACTTTGGTACAAACTGACATATACACACACAAAAACACACAAACACACACACACACAAAAACACACAAAAACACACACACACACACACACACACACACACACACACACACACACACACACACACACACACACACACACACACACACACACACACACACACACACACACACACACACACACACACACACACACACACACACACACACACACACACACACACACACACACACACACACACACAAACACACAATCAAACACACCGGCTGTAATATTGGCTATGAGTCAACGTTTGCCTTGACATTTACTAAGGCAAGAGAGCCCGACTTATAACCACAGCCCTCTGGTGAAACGGCCAACCCTGGAACACTGAGAATGGATACCAGTGTCATGTTCTCCAATAGCACAAAGCCCTTGAGTCATAAGGATCTGTTTAAGGGATAAGGCCTGAGAAGCCGTATGGGGCCGGCAAACCGTTCCAATATATCCTCCAAACACCGTCTTTGAGGGCATTATCATAAACAACAGGTTACCATATTCAAATAAAGATGGACATATTTTCATTCAAACTTCATTTTTGATTCATTTATTCGTACTATTTCATCCTTCCACAAGTAGTATTCCCGACACAAATCTAGGGTTGGCTGGTGGTTCGCTCTATCTGTTTAATTACCAGTCCCCACCCAGTCGTTAAAGTATTTTTCATATAAACCTATGGACGCGATCGAGTCATTCGTTCTCAATGTTCAGTTGCCATGATGGTTGGCAACGCTCTTATCACTTGCTTGCTAGCTAGCCGACTTCGGCTGACACGGTCAGGTCAAACAGTGCAGCCAGAATAACAACAACCCGAAGTTGCTGCGTTTGTTTAATTTGTTGTCTAGTGATTTTGTTGTTGTTGTTGTTGTTGTTGTTGTTGTTGTTGATGCAATGAGATGATGATGTGCCATTTCACCTGGCATAGAACATGTGCGCTCTCGCCAGGCCACTGTTCAGTTGAACTAGCCAACTACTCAGCTAACATAATCACTTCAAACTGAAAAGATCACGTCTAGATGCTTTTTATAGTGGAGATCAAGTTTATAAATTGCCTGGCTGGGCTGATGAGGCAGTGGATTGCGCAGTCAGATGGAACAGAGTAAATAGGCAATTTAATGTCATAGATTTAGCCGGTGGTAACTTGTGGAATAACTTGTGGAATGCGGTTTTAACCAATCAGCATCCAGGATTAGACACACCCATTGTATAAACACACTCAAACACTCACCATACAAGGTTACACATGCACACACACACACACACACACACACACACACACACACACACACACACACACACACACACACACACACACACACACACACACACACACACACACACACACACACACACACACACACACACACACACTCGAGGGCAGAGCATGACAAGATTTCACATGGACTTGGGTTCAGTCCTTTGCACCATATAGAGTCAATCGATTGAACATAGAGATCTAACCACCCATATAAATGGGGGGGGGGGAGTACCCAACCTGGTAATACTCTCTATCTCTCTCTCTGTTAATTGCTCTATCTTTGGGCAGTGTGCCAGATGGATCCTCCATTGGTCCCCGTCCCTCCCTCTCGGTCCATCTCTTTCCCACGTGAGGGTGAGTTAACGGGGAGTGGTCTTTCAATCAAGGGAGTCCTTGGCCCAAGCCTCCATTAAGCATCAGTCGTTGTTTTCAAGCTTGGCCCTCGGGGTCGTGTTCTATTGATGGGGGGGATAAAAGTGTGAAGGGAGGGATGACAGGGAGGATAAACAGGAGGGATGACAGGGTCTATAAACAGGAGGGATGACAGGTTGGATAAACAGGAGGGATGACAGGGTGGATAAACAGGAGGGATGACGGTCTATAAACAGGAGGGATGACAGGGTGGATAAACAGGAGGGATGACAGGGTCTATAAACAGGAGGGATGACAGGGATCTATAAACAGGAGGGATGACAGGGTCTAAACAGGAGGGATGACAGGAGGGATGACAGGATAAACAGGAGGGATGACAGGATCTATAAACAGGAGGGATGACAGGGTGGATAAACAGGAGGGATGAGGGATGACAGGAGGGATGAGGGTCTATAAACAGGAGGGGATGACAGGGTCTATAAACAGGAGGGATGACAGGGTCTATAAAGGGTGGATAGGAGGGATGACAGGGTGGATAAACAGGAGGGATGACAGGGTCTATAGACAGGAGGGAGACAGGAGGGATGACAGGGTCTATAGACAGGAGGGATGACAGGGTCTATAAACAGGAGGGATGACAGGGTCTATAGACAGGAGGGATGACAGGGTCTATAAACAGGAGGGATGACAGGGTCTATAAACAGGAGGGATGACAGGGTGGATAAACAGGAGGGATGACAGGGTCTATAAACAGGAGGGATGACAGGGTGGATAAACAGGAGGGATGACAGGGTGGATAAACAGGAGGGATGACAGGGTCTATAAACAGGAGGGATGACAGGGTGGATGAACAGGAGGGATGACAGGGTCTATAAACAGGAGGGATGACAGGGTCTATAAACAGGAGGGATGACAGGGTGGATAAACAGGAGGGATGACAGGGTCTATAAACAGGAGGGATGACAGGGTCTATAGACAGGAGGGATGACAGGGTCTATAAACAGGAGGGATGACAGGGTCTATAAACAGGAGGGATGACAGGGTCTATAAACAGGAGGGATGACAGGGTGGATAAACAGGAGGGATGACAGGGTCTATAAACAGGAGGGATGACAGGGTCTATAAACAGGAGGGATGACAGGGTGGATAAACAGGAGGGATGACAGGGTCTATAAACAGGAGGGATGACAGGGTCTATAAACAGGAGGGATGACAGGGTCTATAAACAGGAGGGATGACAGGGTGGATAAACAGGAGGGATGACAGGGTCTATAGACAGGAGGGATGACAGGGTCTATAAACAGGAGGGATGACAGGGTGGGAAAACGGGTTGAGATCCCACTCCTCACTGTGCCCTTCCAGATCAAACAGGAGGGATCTGGGTCTATAAACAGGAGGGATGACAGGGTCTATAAAAAGTAGACAGGAGGATGACAGGGTCTATAAACAGGAGGGATGACAGGGTCTAAACACATTCGAACAAAAGTTCAAACACATTCTCACATAGTGTGAACTTCCATACACACACCTGCATGGTAAACACACTTCGTCACGTAACCACACATGGCCAATACAAGTCCCCACACACAAGCTCAGAGACTGCTTGATTACACATCTGCAGTGGACCAATAGCTGGGCTGTCTACACACTTTCATTAACAGATTACATGTCACAACCGCAGATGAAACGTCAGAGCGAACACAATACTACGGCAACACAGAAAGGTCAATCCCCCCTGGGAGTAAAGGCTCTTGCCAATTTCTTTTTGCAAAAGATTAGCACAAAAGAAAATAGATGCAAGTACACAATATATTTTTACAGTACCGCGACTTCTACATTATACAGTATGTTTTTACAGTACCTTGACTTCTACAGTATACAGTATACAGTATACAGTATGTTCTAGTCTACCTGGAACCAAAAAGAGTTCTTCCTGGAACCAAACGGGGTTCTCCTGTGGGGAAAGCCGAAGAACCCTTTTTTTCTACGGGTGCACATGTACATGTGTTAAAATGCCCGATAAAGCTCTACAGTGGTGTATGGCTCTCAGTATTATAGGCTACATATCCAGAGCTTAAAACACAAAGCTGGTTCAGCCTAAAGCTATGGAGCTCTGATATTTTTCCACTGGGGTTAATTGAATGCCCACACCACTCTCAGACCACTCAAAGAGTATTTGATCGAGGAGTTCTCATTAGTTGGAGAGCTGTGGAGTAATAACATGTTTTCATTTTGAAAAAGAAAGCCTTTTCTATTAGCCAGACTGCTTTAATTCAGAGAAAAAAAAACTTATTTCACTGAAAAACGACCACTTCTTTCTACTCTAGTACCATTTTCATTAATGGTGCGCGCTAGTTAACCATAGTGGCCCGCTAGATCTGCACTATCGTCTACAATTGATGTGTATTCCTGGTAATACACTTGTGTCCCCCGTGGACCGGCTCCTACAGATCTAAAGGCCACTTTCAGTTGCGGTTGTGCCTTAAAGGCAATCAGTATGGTATATTAGACATGGAACTACACTTAAAATAGGAAAGGGTATTGTACGTTGTAAAAGCACCGAAGCCTAAGTGGACATCTGTCGTTGTGGCTGGTGGTAATGGCTAACGTGGTTATTTACATGTGGAGTAATGACTTGGTGGTGAAGGTGGGCTGAGTCCAATGAGTCTCCTTTCAGCAGCTACTTTCAGAGGATCTCCGGATAGTTGCTGCGTCCTGGAGAGCGGGAGAGATGGAGAGAGACAGAGAGAGAGAGAGAGACAGAGAGAGAGAGAGACAGAGAGGGAGAGTGAATGTGAGTGAGAGAGAGAGAGAGAAGTACAGAGAGAGAGAACTACAGAGAGAGAGAGAGAGTGTGAATGTGAGTGAGAGAGAGAGAGAGAAGTACAGAGAGAGAGAACTACAGAGAGAGAGAGAGAGAGAGAGAGAGAGAGGGAGAAAGAGAATGGAAGAGGCTCAGTTCTAGAGAATGACAGAGAGAGAGAGAGAGAGAGAGAGAGAGAGAGAGAGAGAGAGAGAGAGAGAGAGAGAGAGAGGGGAGGAAGAGAATGAAAGAGGTTCAGTTCTAGAGAATGACAGAGAGAGGGCAGAAGAGATGAGAGAGAGTGAGACAGAGAGAGAGAGAGAGAGAGAGAGAGAGAGAGAGAGAGAAAGAGATGGTAGGAGAGACACTATGGAAAACAAAGCTTTTACTAATCTCATCCTGAAATATACAAGGTCTGAGGTCATCATAGTTCTCAACCAATGTCTGTTCACTTGGGCTTGGCCACTGAGTGGGACTACATTTTACTATGAAACAATTATTTGATCTTTTCACAAATAGTTTCATATTTAACATTTAAATGGCACAACAATTCCATGTGAATGTGAAGACATTCCAAGATAAAATTTATGTCGTCCTATCATCAGATATAATTTCCCAGACACCAACTGATCTGACATCATATTCTTTAAGTGCAAACGGACACTTTCAACTGGTTGAGAAAGAGAAATATTGTCCCATTCCCCAACCTTTTGTTGTTACCATACTCTCTCTCTGTTAATAAAGGGAGTCCATTCTGTAGAGTGGAGAGAAAAGGGGGAAAGGTATTCATGGGGTCATAAGCCTCACCCAACAGCACAATGTCATGACATCGCCCTCTAGGTACAGACAGCTGGTAGTCTCATCCACTAAACTACTAGGCGTGAAACATGCAAGAGACTCAGGGCGTATGCTAATATGGGATAGAGCAGACCACTCCATTAAAATGAATAAGGAAATGATCTCAACAGAGAAAAATGTCCTAATGTGTGCTACCAATACCCAATAGAATCCCCATACTTTAATGAATACCAATAAATCAATACCCAATAGAATCCCCATACTTTAATGAATAAACCAACAAATAAATCAATACCCAATAGAATCCCCATACTTTAATGAATACCAATAAATCAATACCCAATAGAATCCCCATACTTTAATGAATACCAATAAATCAATACCCAATAGAATCCCCATACTTTAATGAATACCAATAAATCAATACCCAATAGAATCCCCATACTTTAATGAATACCAATAAATCAATACCCAATAGAATCCCCATACTTTAATGAATACCAATAAATCAATACCCAATAGAATCCCCATACTTTAATGAATACCAATAAATCAATACCCAATAGAATCCCCATACTTTAACGATGACAGCTTCTCCATCCTAGTTTGGGAGATCAATAATTTCCAGGCCCAGGGACACATACTAGTCTGTGCCAACCTAAATGCCCGAACTGGACAAGATCCTAACACCCTCAGCACACAGTGGGACAAACACCTACCTGGAGGTGACAGCATTCCCTCCCCCATTTACCCCCATAGACACAACTACGACAATATAACCAACAAAAACTCCTGCAGTGCTGTCGGACGCTGGGTATGTACATGTACAGTAGGTACACCTATAGCTCATCTCTTGGCAGTCTTACTGGAGACTACTTTATCACTGACCTCAACCCAGAGTCTCTTAGAGTGTTCACAGTCAGCCCACTGACATCAGATCACAGCAAAATCACACTCTACTTGAACAGAGCTTTGCTCAATCATGAGGCATCAAAGCCAAAGGAGCTGAATAATATTAAGAAATGCTTTGATGGAAGGAGAGTCGTGTGGAAATCTACCCAAAAACAATTAGGCAACAAAAAATTTAATTCCTTCTAGACAATTTCCTGGACAAAATGTTTCACTGTGATAGTGAAGGTGTAAACTTGTCAGGAGAAAATCTAAATAGTATTATTATTATTATTATTCAAACTCACAGCTTCCCTATCCAATTTTAAAATGTCAAGCAGACAACCTAAGAAAATTTACAGCAATTACAAATGGTTTGATGAAGAAAGCAAAAACCTAAGAAAGAAATTGAGAAACCTATCCAACCAAAAACGAGACCCAGAAAACCTGAGCCTACAGCTTCACTACGGTGAATCACTAAAACAATACAGAAATACACAACGGAAGAAGATGGAACAGTACGTCAGAAATCAATGTAATTGAAGAATCCATAGAATCAAACCACTTCTGGGAAAATTGTAAAACTCTAAACACACAACAACACGAAGAGTTATCTATCCAAAACGGAGATGTATGGATAAACCACTTCTCCAATATTTTTGGCTCTATAACAAAGAACAGACAGCAAAAACATACACATGATCAAATGCAAATCTTAGAATTAACTATTGAAGACTCCCAGAACCCACTGGATTCTCCAATTACCTTGAATGAACTACAGGACAAAATACAAACCCTCCAACCCAGAAACACCTCTGGTGTTGATGGTATCTTAAATGAAATTATAAAATATACAGACCACAAATTCCAATTGGCTATACTTAAACTCTTTAATATCATCCTCAGCTATGGCATCTTCCCCAATATTTGGAACCAAGGACTGATCACACCAATCCACAAAAGTGGATGCAAATTCGACCCCCAAAACTACCTTGTGATGTGCGTCAACAGCAACCTTGGGAAAATCCTCTGCATTATCATTAACAGCAGACTCGTACATTTCCTCAATGAAAACAATGTACTGAGCAAATGTCAATTTGGCTTTTTACCAAATTACCGTACAACAGACCATGTATTCACCCTGCACACCCTAATTGACAAACAAACAAACCAAAACTAAAGGCAGTCTTCTCATGCTTTTTTGATTTCAAAAAAGCTTTTGACTCAATTTACCACGAGGGTCGGCTATACAAATTGATGGAAAGTGGTGGTGGGGGGGTATGGCATTATAGCATCCATGTACACAAACAATTAGTGTCTGGTTAAAATTGGCAAAAAACACACACATTTCTTTCCACAGGGCCGAGGGGTGAGACAGGGATGCAGCTTAAGCCCCACCCGCTTCAACATATGTATCAACAAATTGGTGAGGGCACTAGAACAGTCTGCATCACCCTGGCCTCACCCTACTAGAATCTGAAGTCAAATGTCTACTGTTTGCTGATGATCTGGTGCTTCTGGCCCCAACCAAGGGGGGCCTACCACAGCACCTAGATCTTCTGCACTGATTTTGTAAGACCTGGACCCTGGCAGTAAATCTCAGTAAGACAAAAATAATGGTGTTCCAAAAAAGGTCCAGTTGCAAGGGCCACAAATACAAATTCCATCTAGACACCGTTGCCCCTAGAGAACACAAAAAATTATACATACCTCGGCCTAAACATCAGCGCCACAGGTAACTTCCACAAAAATGTGAACAAGCTGAGAGACAAGGTAAGAAGGGCCTTCTATGACATCAAAAGGAATATAAAATTCGACATACCAATTAGGATCTGGCTAAAAATACTTGAATCAGTCATAGAGCCCATTGCCCTTTATGGTTGTGAGGTCTGTGTTCTGCTCCCCAATCAATAATTCACAAAATGGGACAAACACCAAATTGAGACTCTGCACGCAGATTTCTGCAAAAAAATATCCTCAGTGTACAACGTAAAACACCAAATAATGCATGAAGAGCAGAATTAGGCCGATACCGGCTAACTATCAAAATCCATAAAAGAGCCGTTAAAAAATCTACAGCCACCTAAAAGGAAGCGATTCCCAAACCTTCCATAACAAAGCCATCACTTACAGAGAGATGAACCTGGAGAAGAGTCCCCTAAGCAAGTTGGTCCTGGGGCTCTGTTCACAAACACAAACACACCCTACAGAGCCACAGGACAGCAACACAATTAGACTCAACCAAATCATAAGAAAACAAAAAGATAATTACTTGACACATTGGAAAGACTTAACAAAAAACGAACGAGAATGCTATGTGGCCCTTAACAGAGATTACACGGTGGCAGAATACCTGACCACTGTGACTGACCCAAAATAAAGGAAATCTTTGACTATGTGCAGACTCAGTGAGCATTGCCTTGCTATTGAGAAAATCCGCCATAGGTAGACCTGGCTCTCAAGAGAAAACATGCTATGTGCACACTGCCCACAAAATGAGGTGGAAACTGAGCTACACTTCCTAACCTCCTGTCAAATATATGACCATATTAGAGACACATTTCCCTCAGATTACACAGATCCACAAAAAAATAGGTAACAAACCCAGTTTACTATAAACTCCCATATCCACTGGGTGAAATAGCACAGTGTGCCATCACAGCAGCAAGATTTGTGACCTGTTGCCACAAGAAAAGGGCAACCAGTGAAGAACAAACACCATTGTAAATACAACCAATAATTATGTTGACCTTTTGCACATAATATGACATTTGAAATGTCTTTATTATTTTGAAACTTTTGTGTGTAATGTTTACAGTTCTTTTTTATTGTTGTTTTTCACTTTTGTTTATTATCTACTTCACTTGCTTTGGCAATGTTAACATACGTTTCCCATGCCAATAAAGCCCTGAAATTGAATTGAATTGAGAGAGAGCGAGAGAGCGAGTAGAAGAGATTCCAGAGAGAGGAAAAGAGACCCATTTCCTGACCACAGTGATTTAGCATTATGATCCTGTGTCCACTCCTCTACCCTGTCCGGCGGACATTCCTTCAGGCTAATGTTTACAGTCGGAGCAGAATGCACACTTAGTCCAGAGAGAAGTATGTGAGCAAACAACTCTTATTGTCGAAGTTCCTCTCCACAAATGAAAAAGGGAGGAATGTGTGCTTTTCTACAGGGTTAAAACATCTCTAGAGCTTTGAAGAACATAGCAACACGTAGCAACACGTAGCAACACGTAGCAACACGTAGCAACACGTAGCAACACGTAGCAACAGCAGCCCGTGTGCACCATGTTGGCAGGTCATATTTCTTATAGTGGGAAATACACTCAAAGGGGGAAAGTGATGCTTCCACAAATACATTACCCACATTACACCATTCACTACTATCCTCCAGAGTATGGAGGGTTCGCTCATCACTGGACGCCCTATTCATGCTGGTATTCGGATAACAGAAGCCAATTATCTAGCCACGTGCGTCACTGACAGTGTTTCATCCTGCAAAACACACACTTCAACACGTTCATGTTGTTGAAAACAAACACAGCAGCGATGAGAGCAGAAACACACACGCACAAACTCCTAAAGCATGTGGGGGCTCAACCATCATAGCCCTAGCCTATATCCTTATATCTCAGTGTCCTATATCCGTATATCTCAGTGTCCTATATCCTTATATCTCAGTGTCCTATATCCTTATATCTCTGTGTCCTACATCCTTATATCTCTGTGTTCTATATCCTTCTATCTCTGTGTTCTATATCCTTATATCTCTGTGTCCTATATCCTTATATATCTGTGTCCTATATCCGTATATCTCTGTGTCCTATATCCTTATATCTCTGTGTTCTATATCCTTATATCTCTGTGTCCTATATCCTTATATCTCTGTGTCCTATATCCTTATATATCTGTGTCCTATATCCTTATATCTCTGTGTTCTATATCCTTATATCTCAGTGTCCTATATCCGTATATCTCTGTGTCCTATATCCTTATATCTCTGTGTTCTATATCCTTATATCTCTGTGTCCTATATCCTTATATCTCTGTGTCCTATATCCTTATATATCTGTGTCCTATATCCTTCTATCTCTGTGTCCTATATCCTTATATCTCTGTGTTCTATATCCTTCTATCTCTGTGTTCTATATCCTTCTATCTCTGTGTCCTATATCCTTATATATCTGTGTCCTATATCCTTCTATCTCTGTGTCCTATATCCTTATATCTCTGTGTCCTATATCCTTATATCTCTGTGTCCTATATCCTTCTATCTCTGTGTCCTATATCCTTATATCTCTGTGTCCTATATCCTTATATCTCTGTGTCCTATATCCTTATATCTCTGTGTCCTATATCCTTATATCTCTGTGTCCTATATCCTTATATCTCTGTGTCCTACATCCTTATATCTCTGTGTCCTATATCCTTATATCTCTGTGTCCTACATCCTTATATCTCTGTGTCCTATATCCTTATATCTCTGTGTCCTACATCCTTATATCTCTGTGTCGGATATGGAAAGATAGAGAGAGAGACAGATAAATAGCTCAAATAGAATTACATGGAGAGATAGAGAGAGATATATAAATATATAGCTTCTCTGCCAGACTCCTCAGTTGAGTGACTGCCATTACTTGGCTCTCAACACTGGCTTATCCACTGAATACCTCAATTGGATTGTATTTGACATCTGATAGGAGTCAATTACCTCACATGGACTTGGAATCATTTCTGGACCGGTACTTCCCACTTACACAGTGGTTCCTAGCCAGTTTCTGGACCGGTACCTCCCATCCACTTACACAGTGGTTCCTAGCCGGTGGTTCCTAGCCAGTTTCTGGACCGGTACTTCCCAACCACTTACACAGTGGTTCCTAGCCGGTGGTTCCTAGCCAGTTTCTGGACCGGTACTTCCCAACCACTTACACAGTGGTTCCTAGCCGGTGGTTCCTAGCCAGTTTCTGGACCGGTACTTCCCATCCACTTACACAGTGGTTCCTAGACTGTGGTTCCTAGCCAGTTTCTGGACCGGTACTTCCCAACCACTTACACAGTGGTTCCTACGGTGGTTCCTAGCCAGTTTCTGGTTCCCAACCACTTACACAGTGGTTCCTAGCTAGCCAGTTTCTGGACCGGTACTTCCCAACCACTTACACAGTGGTTCCTAGCCGGTGGTTCCTAGCCAGTTTCTGGACCGGTACTTCCCAACCACTTACACAGTGGTTCCTAGCCGGTGGTTCCTAGCCAGTTTCTGGACCGGTACTTCCCATCCACTTACACAGTGGTTCCTAGCCGGTGGTTCCTAGCCAGTTTCTGGACCGGTACTTCCCAACCACTTACACAGTGGTTCCTAGCCGGTGGTTCCTAGCCAGTTTCTGGACCGGTACTTCCCAACCACTTACACAGTGGTTCCTAGCCGGTGGTTCCTAGCCAGTTTCTGGTTCCAGTGGTTCCTAGCCTGTGGTTCCTAGCCAGTTTCTGGACCGGTACTTCCCAACCACTTACACAGTGGTTCCTAGCCGGTGGTTCCTAGCCAGTTTCTGGACCGGTACTTCCCATCCACTTACACAGTGGTTCCTAGCGGTGGTTCCTAGCCAGTTTCTGGACCAGTGGTACTTCCCAACCACTTACACAGTGGTTCCTAGCCGCCAGTGGTTCCTAGCCAGTTCCTTTCTTGGAGTGGTTCCAGTTTTGGTTCCTAGCCAGTTTCTGGACCGGTACTTCCCAACCACTTACACAGTGGTTCCTAGCCGGTGGTTCCTAGCCAGTTTCTGGACCGGTACTTCCCAACCACTTACACAGTGGTTCCTAGCCGGTGGTTCCTAGCCAGTTGTTGGTTATGCTCGTAGAAAGTCTCGTTAAAGCATCAGGTTTACATTAGCTCAGAATGGGACTGTGATTTGGACGACAACAGGTTTATTATTATGGATAAGAACAGGCAGAGGTGTGAAAGTCATTGCCTGTTTTGATGGTTTGTTTGCTTTAGGTTAAAGTTGATGACTGCTATTAATATGCCATTTAGTAGACACTTTTAACCAAAGTGACTAACAGTCATGTGTGCGTACATTTTATGTTTGGTGGTCCTGGGAATCTGACCCACTATCCTGGGGTTGTAAGCACCTTACTTTTATGGATAGATATTGTTTTGATAATCATCCCCAAATGTCCTTGTCTCCTTTCCTTCATCTGCACTAATCAGAGAAGGCAGGATAGGTATGAGGAAATCCTATTGGCCTTCAACTAGGGTTGTAGATTGGTACAGTGGGTTTAAGGAAGGACACAGGGAGGAGGAAGCCACTTTACACTACTGAGATACGTCCCTGGTCTCCAGACTGTGTGGCATTCCTCTCTCCCTCCTCTTCTTTCTGGGTAATTGATAGTCCCGCATGCCCTCCTCTCCTCTCCTCTCCTCTCCTCTCCTCTCCTCTCCTCTCCTCTCCTCTCCTCTCCTCTCCTCTCCTCTCCTCTCCTCTCCTCTCCTCTCCTCTCCTCTCCTCCCCTCCCCTCTCCTCTCCTCTCCTCCCAGATTTATGAGACAGTAATTACCATGATGATAGTACTGATTGTAATGTCCACAATGTCCTATTTCCAGGAAAAAGTTGCGTGTATCCAAAGATCTAGGATCAGATTAGATTATCATGAGCCAACCATTAAATACCTACTGTAACCATTAAGTGGGTTACCACCAGCCAACCACTAAATACATCCTTATAGTAACCATTAAGTGGGTTACCACCAGCCAACCACTAAACAAATCCCTACAGTAACCATTACAGGAGTTGAGGCTATATATCTGACCCTGGGTCAGGTGGTGAGGGGTTTGGATGAAGCTACTTGTAAGACCGAGCTCAGTTTTGCATTTTCAATGTTATGCTTTAGGCAAGGAGTTGGGGAGAGTGAGCTGATGCGAGATCTGTCTCCTTGTGAGTGAGTGGCTGTAGAGTGACTGTTGGAGGCGGGGGGTGCAGTTATGAGTTAAAGAGGAGATACAGTTCGACTGGCTGCTTTATAGCTATAGACTAGAGGGAATCAGTGGGTTTTGATGCATGGCACTGCAGGGAGCACCGGGCTCTCCGCTCCAATTAGCGGCCCTCGTTCCCCCGGGCAGCCCTGTGGACTCAGCGGACCTCGTTAGCTGGGAGGGTGGCAGTCAGACAATAGCAGGACATGGTGAGGGGACTGGCCTGCATCGAACGCAGCTCAGAGGAATGGAACGGAAGAGAGAGTGGGAGATATGATCGCATTGTATTGTCTGTTTCCTCAGAGCTAAGCTTTGTATTGTTTAAAAAACACTTGAGGCAAGAAAGCGAGAGAGAGAGAGAAAGTGAGAGTGAGAAAGCGAGAGAGAGAGAAAGTGAGAGTGAGAAAGCGAGAGAGAGAAAGGTGAGAGAGAGAGAGAGAGAGAGAGAGAGAGAGAGAGAGAGAGAGAGAGAGAGAGAGAGAGAGAGAGAGAGAGAGAGAGAGAGAGAGAGAGAGAGAGAGAGAGAGAGAGAGAGAGAGAGAGAGAGAGAGAGAGAGAGACACAAATCAAAATCAACTGTTATTGGTCACATAAACATGGTTAGTAGATGTTGCTGCAGGTGTAGCGATATTTTCTAGCTCTGACAGTGCGGTAATATCTAACAGTTTCACAACATATACTGTACCTAATACAAACAAGTATAACTTCTTATGGCTTTGTTCACAACATATACCTAATACAACCAAGTATAAGTAAAGGAATGGAATGAATACAGGGGAACAGGACAGCATGCTAAGTCCTGTTTGATGAGTGCAGCGCTCTCTTAAGTAATGACCTGTTTTTAATAAATGACCTCTAGGTGGTGCTGGACTCAGGATAAAGGACGGACTATAAGCCGACACACAGACACAGAGAGAGAGATAACACAGCCATGAATTAGTAACTGTTGTTTCTTTTCAACGTAGCCTGTGATTGGGTATAATCGTAGCCTGTGATTGGGTATAATTGCAGCCTGTGATTGGGTATAATTGTAGCCTGTGATTGGGTATAATTGTAGCCTGTGATTGGGTATAATCGTAGCCTGTGATTGGGTATAATCGTAGCCTGTGATTGGGTATAATCGTAGCCTGTGATTGGGTATAATTGCAGCCTGTGATTGGGTATAATTGTAGCCTGTGATTGGTAATAATTGTAGCCTGTGATTGGTAATAATTGTAGCCTGTGATTGGGTATAATTGCAGCCTGTGATTGGGTATAATTGTAGCCTGTGATTGGGTATAATTGTAGCCTGTGATTGGGTATAATTGTAGCCTGTGATTGGGTATAATCGTAGACTGTGATTGGGTATAATCGTAGCCTGTGATTGGATATAATCGTAGCCTGTGATTGGGTATAATTGTAGCCTGTGATTGGGTATAATCGTAGCCTGTGATTGGGTATAATTGTAGCCTGTGATTGGGTATAATTGTAGCCTGTGATTGGGTATAATTGTAGCCTGTGATTGGGTATAATTGTAGCCTGTGATTGGGTATAATCGTAGCCTGTGATTGGGTATAATTGTAGCCTGTGATTGGGTATAATTGTAGCCTGTGATTGGATATAATTGTAGCCTGTGATGGGGTATAATCATAGCCTGTGATTGGATATAATTGTAGCCTGTGATTGGGTATAATTGTAGCCTGTGATTGGGTATAATTGTAGCCTGTGATTGGGTATAATCGTAGCCTGTGATTGGATATAATCGTAGCCTGTGATTGGATATAATCGTAGCCTGTGATTGGATATAATCGTAGCCTGTGATTGGGTATAATCGTAGCCTGTGATTGGGTATAATTGTAGCCTGTGATTGGGTTATAATCGTAGCCTGTGATTGGGTATAATTGTAGCCTGTGATTGGGTATAATCGTAGCCTGTGATTGGGTATAATTGTAGCCTGTGATTGGGTATAATCGTAGCCTGTGATTGGGTATAATCGTAGCCTGTGATTGGGTATAATTGTAGCCTGTGATTGGGTATAATTGTAGCCTGTGATTGGGTATAATTGTAGCCTGTGATTGGGTATAATCGTAGCCTGTGATTGGGTATAATCGTAGCCTGTGATTGGGTATAATCGTAGCCTGTGATTGGGTATAATCGTAGCCTGTGATTGGGTATAATTGTAGCCAGTGATTGGGTATAATCGTAGCCTGTGATTGGTTATAATCGTAGCCTGTGATTGGGTATAATTGTATCCGGTGATTGGGAATAATCGTAGCCTGTGATTGGGTATAATTGTAGCCTGTGATTGGGTATAATTGTAGCCTGTGATTGGGTATAATCGTAGCCTGTGATTGGGTATAATTGTAGCCTGTGATTGGGAATAATCGTAGCCTGTGATTGGTTATAATCGTAGCCTGTGATTGGGTATAATTGTATCCGGTGATTGGGAATAATCGTAGCCTGTGATTGGTTATAATCGTAGCCTGTGATTGGATATAATTGTAGCCTGTGATTGGGTATAATCGTAGCCTGTGATTGGATATAATTGTAGCCTGTGATTGGATATAATTGTAGCCTGTGATTGGATATAATCGTAGCCTGTGATTGGGTATAATTGTAGCCTGTGATTGGGTATAATCGTAGCCTGTGATTGGGTATAATTGTAGCCTGTGATTGGGTATAATCGTAGCCTGTGATTGGGTATAATTGTAGCCTGTGATTGGATATAATTGTAGCCTGTGATTGGGTATAATTGTAGCCTGTGATTGGATATAATTGTAGCCTGTGATTGGGTATAATTGTAGCCTGTGATTGGGTATAATCGTAGCCTGTGATTGGGTATAATCGTAGCCTGTGATTGGGTATAATCGTAGCCTGTGATTGGGTATAATCGTAGCCTGTGATTGGGTATAATCGTAGCCTGTGATTGGATATAATCGTAGCCTGTGATTGGGTATAATCGTAGCCTGTGATTGGGTGTAATCGCAGCCTGTGATTGGGTATAATCGTAGCCTGTGATTGGGTATAATCGTAGCCTGTGATTGGGTATAATCGTAGCCTGTGATTGGGTATAATTGTAGCCTGTGATTGGATATAATTGTAGCCTGTGATTGGGTATAATCGTAGCCTGTGATTGGATATAATCGTAGCCTGTGATTGGGTATAATTGTAGCCTGTGATTGGGTATAATCGTAGCCTGTGATTGGGTATAATTGTAGCCTGTGATTGGGTATAATCGTAGCCTGTGATTGGATATAATTGTAGCCTGTGATTGGATATAATCGTAGCCTGTGATTGGGTATAATTGTAGCCTGTGATTGGGTAGAATGTATAGCCTGTGATTGGGTATAATCGTAGCCTGTGATTGGTTATAATCGTAGCCTGTGATTGGGTATAATTGTAGCCTGTGATTGGGTATAATCGTAGCCTGTGATTGGATATAATTGTAGCCTGTGATTGGGTATAATTGTAGCCTGTGATTGGGTATAATCGTAGCCTGTGATTGGGTATAATCGTAGCCTGTGATTGGATATAATCGTAGCCTGTGATTGGGTATAATTGTAGCCTGTGATTGGGTATAATCGTAGCCTGTGATTGGGTATAATTGTAGCCTGTGATTGGGTATAATCGTAGCCTGTGATTGGGTATAATTGTAGCCTGTGATTGGGTATAATTGTAGCCTGTGATTGGGTATAATCGTAGCCTGTGATTGGGTATAATCGTAGCCTGTGATTGGGTATAATCGTAGCCTGTGATTGGGTATAATTGTAGCCTGTGATTGGGTATAATAGCCTGTGATTGGGTATAATTGTAGCCTGTGATTGGGTATAATCGTAGCCTGTGATTGGGTATAATCGTAGCCTGTGATTGGGTATAATTGTAGCCTGTGATTGGGAATAATCGTAGCCTGTGATTGGGTATAATCGTAGCCTGTGATTGGGTATAATCGTAGCCTGTGATTGGGTATAATCGTAGCCTGTGATTGGGTATAATTGTAGCCTGTGATTGGGTATAATTGTAGCCTGTGATTGGGTATAATCGTAGCCTGTGATTGGGTATAATTGTAGCCTGTGATTGGGTATAATCGTAGCCTGTGATTGGGTATAATCGTAGCCTGTGATTGGGTATAATCGTAGCCTGTGATTGGGTATAATCGTAGCCTGTGATTGGGTATAATCGTAGCCTGTGATTGGGTATAATCGTAGCCTGTGATTGGGTATAATTGTAGCCTGTGATTGGGTATAATCGTAGCCTGTGATTGGGTATAATTGTAGCCTGTGATTGGGTATAATCGTAGCCTGTGATTGGGTATAATCGTAGCCTGTGATTGGGTATAATTGTAGCCTGTGATTGGGTATAATTGTAGCCTGTGATTGGGTATAATCGTAGCCTGTGATTGGGTATAATCGTAGCCTGTGATTGGGTATAATTGTAGCCTGTGATTGGATATAATTGTAGCCTGTGATTGGGTATAATCGTAGCCTGTGATTGGATATAATTGTAGCCTGTGATTGGATATAATTGTAGCCTGTGATTGGGTATAATTGTAGCCTGTGATTGGGTATAATTGTAGCCTGTGATTGGGTATAATCGTAGCCTGTGATTGGGTATAATCGTAGCCTGTGATTGGATATAATCGTAGCCTGTGATTGGGTATAATTGTAGCCTGTGATTGGGTAGAATCGTAGCCTGTGATTGGGTATAATCGTAGCCTGTGAATGGGTATAATCGTAGCCTGTGATTGGGTATAATTGTAGCCAGTGATTGGGAATAATCGTAGCCTGTGATTGGTTATAATCATAGCCTGTGATTGGGTATAATTGTAGCCAGTGATTGGGAATAATCGTAGCCTGTGATTGGTTATAATCGTAGCCTGTGATTGGTTATAATCGTAGCCTGTGATTGGGTATAATTGTAGCCTGTGATTGGGTATAATCGTAGCCTGTGATTGGGTATAATTGTAGCCTGTGATTGGGTATAATCGTAGCCTGTGATTGGGTATAATCGTAGCCTGTGATTGGGTATAATTGTAGCCGGTGATTGGGAATAATCGTAGCCTGTGATTGGGTATAATCGTAGCCTGTGATTGGGTATAATCGTAGCCTGTGATTGGGTATAATTGTAGCCTGTGATTGGGTATAATTGTAGCCTGTGATTGGGTATAATTGTAGCCTGTGATTGGGTATAATCGTAGCCTGTGATTGGGTATAATTGTAGCCTGTGATTGGGTATAATCGTAGCCTGTGATTGGGTATAATTGTAGCCTGTGATTGGGTATAATTGTAGCCTGTGATTGGGTATAATTGTAGCCTGTGATTGGGTATAATCGTAGCCTGTGATTGGGTATAATCGTAGCCTGTGATTGGGTATAATTGTAGCCTGTGATTGGGTATAATTGTAGCCTGTGATTGGGTATAATCGTAGCCTGTGATTGGATATAATTGTAGCCTGTGATTGGATATAATTGTAGCCTGTGATTGGGTATAATTGTAGCCTGTGATTGGGTATAATTGTAGCCTGTGATTGGGTATAATCGTAGCCTGTGATTGGGTATAATCGTAGCCTGTGATTGGATATAATCGTAGCCTGTGATTGGATATAATCGTAGCCTGTGATTGGGTATAATCGTAGCCTGTGATTGGGTATAATCGTAGCCTGTGATTGGGTATAATCGTAGCCTGTGATTGGGTATAATTGTAGCCAGTGATTGGGAATAATCGTAGCCTGTGATTGGTTATAATCATAGCCTGTGATTGGGTATAATTGTAGCCTGTGATTGGGAATAATCGTAGCCTGTGATTGGTTATAATCGTAGCCTGTGATTGGTTATAATCGTAGCCTGTGATTGGGTATAATTGTAGCCTGTGATTGGGTATAATCGTAGCCTGTGATTGGGTATAATTGTAGCCTGTGATTGGGTATAATCGTAGCCTGTGATTGGGTATAATCGTAGCCTGTGATTGGGTATAATTGTAGCCTGTGATTGGGAATAATCGTAGCCTGTGATTGGGTATAATCGTAGCCTGTGATTGGGTATAATCGTAGCCTGTGATTGGGTATAATTGTAGCCTGTGATTGGGTATAATTGTAGCCTGTGATTGGGTATAATTGTAGCCTGTGATTGGGTATAATCGTAGCCAGTGATTGGGAATAATCGTAGCCTGTGATTGGGTATAATTGTAGCTAGTGATTGGGAATAATCGTAGCCTGTGATTGGGTATAATCGTAGCCTGTGATTGGGTATAATCGTAGCCTGTGATTGGGTATAATTGTAGCCTGTGATTGGGTATAATCGTAGCCTGTGATTGGGTATAATCGTAGCCTGTGATTGGGTATAATTGTAGCCTGTGATTGAGTATAATCGTAGCCTGTGATTGGGTATAATCGTAGCCTGTGATTGGGTATAATCGTAGCCTGTGATTGGGTACAATTGTAGCCTGTCATTGGGTATAATCGTAGCCTGTCATTGGGTATAATTGTAGCCTGTGATTGGGTATAATTGTAGCCTGTGATTGGGTATAATCGTAGCCTGTGATTGGGTATAATCGTAGCCTGTGATTGGGTATAATTGTAGCCTGTGATTGGGTATAATCGTAGCCTGTGATTGGGTATAATTGTAGCCTGTGATTGGGTATAATTGTAGCCTGTGATTGGGTATAATCGTAGCCTGTGATTGGGTATAATCGTAGCCTGTGATTGGGTATAATCGTAGCCTGTGATTGGGTATAATTGTAGCCTGTGATTGGGTATAATCGTAGCCTGTGATTGGGTATAATTGTAGCCTGTGATTGGGTATAATCGTAGCCTGTGATTGGGTATAATCGTAGCCTGTGATTGGGTATAATTGTAGCCTGTGATTGGGTATAATCGTAGCCTGTGATTGGGTATAATTGTAGTCTGTGATTGGGTATAATCGTAGCCTGTGATTGGTTATAATCGTAGCCTGTGATTGGGTATAATTGTAGCCTGTGATTGGGTATAATCGTAGCCTGTGATTGGGTATAATCGTAGCCTGTGATTGGGTATAATTGTAGCCTGTGATTGGGTATAATCGTAGCCTGTGATTGGGTATAATCGTAGCCTGTGATTGGGTATAATCGTAGCCTGTGAATGGGTATAATCGTAGCCTGTGATTGGGTATAATTGTAGCCTGTGATTGGGTATAATCGTAGCCTGTGATTGGGTATAATCGTAGCCTGTGATTGGGTATAATCGTAGCCTGTGATTGGGTATAATCGTAGCCTGTGAATGGGTATAATCGTAGCCTGTGATTGGGTATAATTGTAGCCTGTGATTGGGTATAATCGTAGCCTGTGATTGGGTATAATCGTAGCCTGTGATTGGGTATAATCGTAGCCTGTGATTGGGTATAATCTATGTTGAATGGATCATTTCCTGAACATCTACTACACATGAAAATAAACCAAAAATGCAGTGGTGGGCCATCAGGGCCAGCAAGGCCTTCTCTGCTGGCCTAAACATCATCAGAATATATATTTTTAAATATATTTTCCCATAAATATGTATTAAATTATTCCCCAGATGAAGAGTTATACTCTTCATTTCTGTGATCCTCTTGGTATTGCACTGCTTCCAGCCCCAGTGATTGAGATTTGGAGGGATTGGTATAATTAGCCTGTGATTAGATAATTTTATCCAATCATATTCAGCCATGTGATGTGTTGCCAATCTAAAATCTGCCTCAGGCCTTGGGTATGAATCAGCCTGGTGGCGTATAATTGTAGCTTAAAGTGAATGGAAATAAAACATTTGTGTCAACCAATCAGCTTTAGTGAGTTGGGTATAATGTAGCCTGCTGGCTGGCTCCAGTGATTTACACAGGAGCCTGTGCAGGGTATAAGTGCGTACGTATAATCTTTTGATTGGGATTAGCCTGTGATTATATAATCGTAGCCTGTGATTGGGTATATGGTCAGGTCTCAGAACTAGGAAACTAGCCTGTGATTGGGTATAATTTGCATACTACTAAGCTGTGATTTTTCAAACCTGTGACAATGGTAGCCTGTGAAGGAGGAGAAGATATTCGGTATTTAGCCTGTGATTGGATATAATCGTAGCCTGTGATTGGGTATAACGTAGCCTTTTCAAGAAAAGTGTAGCATTGTCAGGTAGAGGTAGACTGTGACGGTACAAAGCCTGTGACAGGGGGAAAGGGCCTTTGATTGCCACTTTCAACTATGAATGATAATCGTAGCCTGTGAGGCTAGCCTGTGAGATAGCACTGCAAACTGTAGCCTGTGAAGGCCTATTATTTAGCCTGTGATTGGGTATATTTAGCCTGTGATTGGGTATAAGTAGCCTGGCTTTGCAAACCTGAGCTGTGATTAATAAGGCAGCCTGTGATTGGGTATAAGTAGCCTGTGCTGGGCACTTACAAGCAATGGTGCCTGTTTTGAAAATTTTGGGGCCTGTGATTGGATATAACGTAGCCTGTGATTGGTATAAGTAGCCTGTGAGGGCAATAAAGCTGCCAATGAAAAGGTATAATGTACTCTTCCCCTGTGATTGGAATAAAAATGTCAATTTGAAGGTATGACGTAGCCTGTGTTATATAATTTAGCCTGTGATTAAATATAATAGTGTCAAGAGATTGGCATATAATGATGGTAATAAGAGGTGATATAATTTGGATTGGGACTGTGTAGCCTTCATTGGGAAGGCCCAGGATTGGGTAGAACCGTAGCCGTGATTGCAAAAATAAGCCTGAAATAATCGTAGCCTGTGATTGGAGTATAATAGCACTGTATCTCCTCTCCTGCTCCTCCTCTCCTTCTCCTCCTGTGATTGGGTATAATCGTAGCCTGTGATTCTCCTAATGTAGCCTGTGATTCCTATAATTGTAGCCTGTGATTGGGTATAATTGTAGCCTCCCTCTGGGTATCTCCTCCTGATTGGGTATAATCCTAGCCTGTGATTTATCCTCCTGTCCTGGCTCCTAGCCTCTCCCTCCTCCGGTAGCCTGTGATTGGGTCCTTGTCCTCCTGTCCTGGTATAATCCTAGCCTGTGATTGGGTCCTCCTGTCCTGCTCCTCCTGTGATTTATTCTCCTGTCCTTCTCCTCCTCTGATTGCTCCTCCTGTGATTTCTCCTCAGCCTGTGATTTATTCCTAGCCTGTCCTTGGGTCCTCATGTCCTTCTCATCCTGAATAATCGTCCTGCTCCTCCTCTCCTTCTCCTGATGTCCTTCTCATCCTAGTCCTGTGATCCTCCTATCCTTCTCCTAGCCTGTGATTGGGTATAATCCTAGCCTTGATCCTGGGTATCTCCTCCTAGCCTTCTCCTGGGTCCTGCTCCTCCTGTGATTTCTTCTCCTGTGATTCTCCTCCTCTCATGCTCCTCCTGTCCTGCTCCTCCTCTCCTTCTAGCCTCATGATTGGGTATTCCTCCTCCTGTGATTTCTCCTCCTGTCCTTCTCCTCCTCTTCTTCTAGCCTGTGATCTCCTTCTCCCCTGTCCCCCTGATTGGGTCTCTCCTGTCCTTCTCCTTGGAATAATCCTCCTGTGATTGGGTCTCCTCCTGTCCTCCTGATCCTGTCCTTCTCCTCCTGTCCTTCTCCTGTTCTTCTCCTAATCTAGCCTTCTCATAATTGTCCTTCTCCTCCCCTCCTAATCCTCCTGTCCTTCTATAATCTCCTTCTGTGATTCCTGTCCTTAATCCTCATAGCCTCCTCCTTTCTATAATCCTCCTCCTGTGATTCACCTCCTGTGATTCCTATAATGTAGCCTTCTTCCTCCTCCTGTCAATTCTAGCCTCCTGTCCTTCTCCTCATGTCCTTTCTCCTCCTGTCCTTCTCCTCCTCTCCTTGATTCCTGTCCTTCTCCTCCTGTGATTCTCCTCCTGTCCTTGATTCCTCCTGTCCTTCTGATCCTGGGTATTTCCTCCTCTCCTTCTCTTAATGTAGCCTGTGATCCTGTCCTGCTCCTCCTCTCCTTCTGATTGTCCTTCTCATCCTGTCCTTCTCCTCCTCTCCTTCTCCTCATGTCCTTCTCATCCTGTGATTGGCTCCTCCTCGTAGCCTCCTGTCCTTCTCCTCCTGTCCTTCTCCTCCTGGTCCTTCTCCTCCTGTCCTTCTCCTCCTCTTCTTCTCCTCCTCTCCTTCTCCCCTGTCCTTGATTCGTTCTCTCTCCTAGTCCTTGATCCTGGGTATTCTCCTCCTGTGATTGGGTCCTCCTGTCCTGTCCTCCTGTCCTCCTCCTCCTGTCCTCTCCTATTGGTTATCTCCTCCTGTCCTTCTACTGTTCTTCTCCTCCTCTCCTTCTCATCCTGTCCTTCTCCTCCCCTCCTTCTCCTCCTGTCCTTCTCCTCCTCTCCTTCTCCTCCTGTCCTCCTCCTACTGTCTTCTTCCTCCTCCTGTCCTTCACCTCCTGTCCTCCTCCTCCTGTCTTCTTCCTCCTCCTGTCCTTCTCCTCCTGTCCTTCAAGGCCTCTCTCCTCCTCTCATCCTGTCCTTCTCCTCCTGTCCTTCTCCTCCTTCCTTCTCCTCCTATGTTTAAATCCTGTCCTTCTCCTCCTCTCCTTCTCATCCTGTCCTTCTTCCCCTCCTTCTCCTCCTGTCCTTCTCCTCCTGTTCTTCTCCTCCTGTCCTCCTCCTCCTGTCGTCTTCCTCCTCCTGTCCTTCTCCTCCTGTCCTTCTCCTCCTGTCCTTCTCCTCCTGTCCTTCTCCTCCTCTCCTTCTCCTCCTGTCCTCCTCCTCCTGTCTTCTTCTCCTCCTGTCCTCCTCCTGTCTTCTTCCTCCTCCTGTCCTTCTCCTCCTCTCCTTCTCATCCTGTCCTTCTCCTCCCCTCCTTCTCCTCCTCTCCTTCTCCTCCTGCCCTTCTCCTCATGTCCTCCTCCTCCTGTCTCGCTCCTCCTCCTGTCTTTCTCCTCCTCCTGTCTTCTTCCTCCTCCTGTCCTTCTCCTCCTGTCCTTCTCCTCCTGTCCTTCTCCTCCTGTCCTTCTCCTCCCCTCCTTATCCTCCTCTCCTACTCCTTCTGTCCTTCTCCTCCTGTCCTTCTCCTCCTGTCCTTCTCCTCCTCTCCTTCTCATCCTGTCCTTCTCCTCCCCTCCTTCTCCTCCTGTCCTTCTCCTCCTCTCCTTCTCCTCCTGCCCTTCTCCTCATGTCCTCCTCCTCCTGTCTCGCTCCTCCCCCTGTCCTCCTCCTCCTGTCTTCTTCCTCCTCCTGTCCTTCTCCTCCTGTCCTTCTCCTCCTGTCCTTCTCCTCCTGTCCTTCTCCTCCTCTCCTTCTGTCCTTCTCCTCCTGTCCTTCTCCTCCTGTCCTTCTCCTCCTGTCCTTCTCCTCCTCTCCTTCAATTCCTGTCCTTCCTCCTGTCCTTCGCCCCCTCCTTCTCCTCCTGTCCTTCTAAATGTCCTCCTCCTCCTGTCATCATAATCCTCCTCCTGTCCTTCTCCTCTGTCCTTCTCCTCCTGTCCTTCTCCCCCTCCAGAACTCCTTCTGTCCTTCTCCTCCTGTCCTTCTCCTCCTGTCCTTCTCCTCCTCTCCTCTCCTCCTTCTCCTCCCCTCCTTCTCCTCCTGTCCTTCTCCTGTCCTCCTCCTCCTGTCCTTCTCCTCCTCCTGTCTTCTTCCTCCTCCTGTCCTTCTCCTCCTCTCCTTCTCCTCCTGTCCTTCTCCTCCTGTCCTTCTCCTCCCTCCTTCTCATCCTGTCCTTCTCCTCCTGTCCTTCTCCTCCCCTCCTTCTCCTCCTGTTCTTATCCTCCTGTCCTCCTCCTCCTGTCTTCTTCTTCCTCCTCTCCTTCTCCTTCTGTCCTTCTCCTCCTGTTCTTCTCCTCCTGTTCTTCTCCTCCCTTCCTTCTCCTCCTGTTCTTCTCCTCCTGTCCTCCTCCTCCTGTCCTCCTCCTCCTGTCCTTCTCCTCCTGTCCTTCTCCTCATGTCCTTCTCCTCCTGTCCTTCTCCTCCTCTCCTTCTCATCCTGTCCTTCTCCTCCTGTCCTTCTCCTCCTGTCCTTCTCCTCCTGTCCTTCTCCTCCTGTCCTTCTCCTCCTCTCCTTCTCCTCATGTCCTTCTCCTCCTGTCCTTCTCCTCCTCTCCTTCTCCTCATGTCCTTCTCATCCTGTCCTTCTCCTCCTCTCCTTCTCCTCTGTCCTTCTCATCCTGTCCTTCTCCTCCTCTCCTTCTCCTCCTGTCCTTCTCCTCCTGTCCTTCTCCTCCTGTCCTTCTCCTCCTGTCCTTCTCTCCTGTCCTTCTCCTCCTGTCCTTCTCCTCCTGTCCTTCTCCTCCTCTTCTTCTCCTCCTCTCCTTCTCCCCTGTCCTTCCCCTCGTTCTTCCTCCTGTCCTTCTCCTCCTGTCCTTCTCCTCCTGTCCTCCTCCTCCTGTCCTTCTCCTCCTGTCCTTCTCCTGTTCTTCTCCTCCTCTCCTTCTCATCCTGTCCTTCTCCTCCCCTCCTTCTCCTCCTGTCCTTCTCCTCCTCTCCTTCTCCTCCTGTCCTCCTCCTCCTGTCTTCTTCCTCCTCCTGTCCTTCTCCTCCTGTCCTCCTCCTGTCTTCTTCCTCCTCCTGTCCTTCTCCTCCTGTCCTTCTCCTCCTCTCCTTCTCATCCTGTCCTTCTCCTCCTGTCCTTCTCCTCCTGTCCTTCTCCTCCTGTCCTTCTCCTCCTGTCCTTCTCCTCCTCTCCTTCTCATCCTGTCCTTCTCCTCCCCTCCTTCTCCTCCTGTCCTTCTCCTCCTGTCCTTCTCCTCCTGTCCTCCTCCTCCTGTCCTCCTCCTCCTGTCCTTCTCCTCCTGTCCTTCTCCTCCTGTCCTTCTCCTCCTGTCCTTCTCCTCCTCTCCTTCTCCTCCTGTCCTCCTCCTCCTGTCTTCTTCCTCCTCCTGTCCTTCTCCTCCTCTCCTTCTCATCCTGTCCTTCTCCTCCCCTCCTTCTCCTCCTCTCCTTCTCCTCCTGTCCTTCTCCTCCTGTCCTCTCCTCCCCTCCTTCTCCTCCTGTCCTTCTCCCCCTGTCCTCCTCCTCCTGTCTTCTTCCTCCTCCTGTCCTTCTCCTCCTGTCCTTCTCCTCCTGTCCTTCTCCTCCTCTCCTACTCCTTCTGTCCTTCTCCTCCTGTCCTTCTCCTCCTGTCCTTCTCCTCCTCTCCTTCTCATCCTGTCCTTCTCCTCCCCTCCTTCTCCTCCTGTCCTTCTCCTCCTCTCCTTCTCCTCCTGCCCTTCTCCTCATGTCCTCCTCCTCCTGTCTCGCTCCTCCCCCTGTCCTCCTCCTCCTCTTCTTCCTCCTCCTGTCCTTCTCCTCCTGTCCTTCTCCTCCTGTCCTTCTCCTCCTGTCCTTCTCCTCCTCTCCTTCTCCTTCTGTCCTTCTCCTCCTGTCCTTCTCCTCCTGTCCTTCTCCTCCTCTCCTTCTCATCCTGTCCTTCTCCTCCTGTCCTTCTCCTCCCCTCCTTCTCCTCCTGTCCTTCTCCCCCTGTCCTCCTCCTCCTGTCTTCTTCCTCCTCCTGTCCTTCTCCTCCTGTCCTTCTCCTCCTGTCCTTCTCCTCCTGTCCTTCTCCTCCTGTCCTTCTCCTCCTGTCTTCTCCTCCTCCTCCTTCTCCTCTCCTTCTCCTGTCCTTCCCCTCGTTCTCTCTCCTGTCCTTCTCCTCCTGTCCTTCTACTGTTCTTCTCCTCCTCTCCTTCTCATCCTGTCCTTCTCCTCCCCTCCTTCTCCTCCTGTCCTTCTCCTCCTCTCCTTCTCCTCCTGTCCTCCTCCTCCTGTCTTCTTCCTCCTCCTGTCCTTCTCCTCCTGTCCTCCTCCTCCTGTCTTCCTCCTCCTGTCCTTCTCCTCCTGTCCTTCTCCTCCTCTCCTTCTCATCCTGTCCTTCTCCTCCTGTCCTTCTCCTCCTGTCCTTCTCCTCCTGTCCTTCTACTCCTGTCCTTCTCCTCCTCTCCTTCTCATCCTGTCCTTCTCCTCCCCTCCTTCTCCTCCTGTCCTTCTCCTCCTGTTCTTCTCCTCCTCCTCCTCCTCCTGTCCTTCTCCTCCTGTCCTTCTCATCCTGTCCTTCTCCTCCCTCCTTCTCCTCCTGTCCTCCTCCTCCTTCTCATCCCCTGTCCTTCTCCTCCTGTCTTCTCCTCCTGTCCTTCTCATCCTGTCCTTCTCCTCCTCCTTCTCCTCCTCTCCTTCTCCTCCTGTCCTTCTCCTCCTGTCCTTCTCCTCCTCCTCCTTCTCATCCTGTCCTGTCTTCTTCCTCCTCCTGTCCTTCTCCTCCTGTCCTTCTCCTCCTGTCCTTCTCCTCCCCTCCTTATCCCCTCTCCCTCCTGTCCTTCTCCTCCTGTCCTTCTCCTCCTGTCCTTCTCCTCCTCTCCTTCTCTCCTGTCCTTCTCCTCTCCTCCTTCTCCTCCTGTCCTTCTCCTCCTTCCTTCTCCTCCCTCCTTCTCCTCCTGTCCTCTTCCTGTCTCGCTCCTCCCCTGTCCTCCTCCTCCTGTCTTCTTCCTCCTCCTGTCCTTCTCCTCCTGTCCTTCTCCTCCTGTCCTTCTCCTCCTGTCCTTCTCCTCCTCTCCTTCCTCCTTCTGTCTTCTCCTCCTGTCCTTCTCCTGTCCTTCTCCTTCTCCTCATCCTGTCCTTCTCCTCCTGTCCTTCTCCTCCCTCCTTCTCCTCCTGTCCTTCCTCCCCTCCTCCTCCTCCTGTCTTCTTCCTCCTCCTGTCCTTCTCCTCTGTCCTTCTCCTCCTGTCCTTCTCCCTCCGCTTCTGTCCTTCCCCTCCTTCTCCTCCTGTCCTTCTCCTCCTCTCCTTCTCATCCTGTCCTTCTCCTCCCCTCCTTCTCCTCCTGTCCTTCTCCCCCTGTCCTCCTCCTCCTGTCTTCTACCTCCTCCTGTCTTCTTCCTCCTCCTGTCCTTCTCCTCCTCTCCTTCTCCTCCTGTCCTTCTCCTCCTGTCCTTCTCCTCCTCTCCTTCTCATCCTGTCCTTCTCCTCCTGTCCTTCTCCTCCCCTCCTTCTCCTCCTGTTCTTATCCTCCTGTCCTCCTCCTCCTGTCTTCTTCCTCCTCTCCTTCTCCTTCTGTCCTTCTCCTCCTGTTCTTCTCCTCCTGTTCTTCTCCTCCCTTCCTTCTCCTCCTGTTCTTCTCCTCCTGTCCTCCTCCTCCTGTCTTCTTCCTCCTCCTGTCCTTCTCCTCCTGTCCTTCCTCCTCCTGTCCTTTTCCTCCTGTCCTTCTCCTCCTGTCCTACTCCTCCTGTCTTCTTCCTCCTCCTGTCCTTCTCCTCCTCTCCTTCTCCTTCTGTCCTTCTCCTCCTGTCCTTCTCCTCCTGTCCTTCTCCTGTCCTTCTCCTCCTCTCCTTCTCCTCCTGTCCTTCTCCTCCTGTCCTCCTCCTCCTGTCTTTTTCCTCCTCCTGTCCTTCTCCTCCTGTCCTTCTCCTCCTCCTGTCTTCTTCCTCCTCCTGTCCTTCTCCTCCTGTCCTTCTCCTCCTCCTGTCTTCTTCCTCCTCCTGTCCTTCTCCTCCTGTCTTCTTCCTCCTCCTGTCCTTTTCCTCCTGTCCTTCTCCTCCTCCTGTCTTCTTCCTCCTCCTGTCCTTCTCCTCCTGTCCTTCTCATCCCGTCCTTCTCATCCTGTCCTTCCCCTCCTCTCCTTCTCCTCCTGTCCTTCTACTCCTGTCCTTCTCCTCCTGTCCTTCTCCTCCTTTCCTTCTCATCCTGTCCTTCTCCTCCCCTCCTTCTACTCCTGTCCTTCTCCTCCTCCCATTCTCATCCTGTCCTTCTCCTCCTGTCTTTCTCCTCCTGTCCTTCTCCTCCTCTTCTTCTCCTCCTGTCCTTCTCCTCCTCTCTTCTCCTCCTCTCCTTCTCCTTCTGTCCTTCTCCTCCTGTCCTTCTCCTCCTCTCCTTCTCATCCTGTCCTTCTCATCCCCTCCTTCTCCTCCTGTCCTTCTCCTCCTCTCCTTCTCCTCCTGTCCTCCTCCTCCTGTCTTCTTCCTCCTCCTGTCCTTCTCCTCCTCTCCTTCTCCTCCTGTCCTTCTCCTCCTGTCCTTCTCCTCCTCTCCTTCTCATCCTGTCCTTCTCCTCCTGTCCTTCTCCTCCCCTCCTTCTCCTCCTGTTCTTCTCGTCCTGTCCTCCTCTTCCTGTCTTCTTCCTCCTCCTGTCCTTCTTCTCCTGTCCTTCTCCTCCTGTCCTTCTCCTCCTGTCCTTCTCCTCCTGTCCTTCTCCTCCTGTCCTCCTCCTCCTGTCTTCTTCCTCCTCCTGTCCTCCTCCTCCTGTCCTTCCTCCTCCTGTCCTTCCTCCTCCTCTCCTTCTCCTCCTGTCCTTCCTCCTCCTGTCCTCCTCCTCCTGTCTTCTTCCTCCTCCTGTCCTTCTCCTCCTGTCCTTCCTCCTCCTGTCCTTCTCCTCCCGCCCTTCTCCTCCCCTCCTTCTACTCCTGTCCTTCTCCTCCTCCCCTTCTCCTCCTGTCCTTCTCCTCCTGTCCTTCTCCTCCTGTCCTTCTCCTCCTCTTCTTCTCCTCCTGTCCTTCTCCTCCTCTCCTTCTCCTCCTCTCGTTCTCCTTCTGTCCTTCTCCTCCTGTCCTTCTCCTCCTCTCCTTCTCATCCTGTCCTTCTCATCCCCTCCTTCTCCTCCTGTCTTCTTCCTCCTCCTGTCCTTCTACTCCTGTCCTTCTCCTCCTGTCCTTCTCCTCCCCTCCTTCTCCTCCTGTTCTTCTCGTCCTGTCCTCCTCTTCCTGTCTTCTTCCTCCTCCTGTCCTTCTTCTCCTGTCCTTCTCCTCCTGTCCTTCTCCTCCTGTCCTTCTCCTCATGTCCTCCTCCTCCTGTCTTCTTCCTCCTCCTGTCCTTCTCCTCCTGTCCTTCCTCCTCCTCCTCTCCTTCTCCTCCTGTCCTTCCTCCTCCTGTCCTCCTCCTCCTGTCTTCTTCCTCCTCCTGTCCTTCTCCTCCTGTCCTTCTCCTCCTGTCCTTCCTCCTCCTGTCCTACTCCTCCTGTCCTCCTCCTCCTGTCGTCTTCCTCCTCCTGTCCTTCTCCTCCTGTCCTTCTCCTCCTCCTCTCCTTCTCCTCCTGTCCTTCTCCTCCTGTCCTTCTCCTCCTGTCCTTCTCCTCCCCTCCTTCTCCTCCTGTCCTTCTCCTCCCCTCCTTCTCCTCCTGTCCTTCTCCTCTTGTCCTTCTCCTCCTCTCCTTCTCCTCCTCTTCTTCTCCTCCTGCCCTTCTCCTCCTCTTCTTCTCATCTTGTCCCTCTCCTCCTCTCCTTCTCATCCTGTCCTTCTCCTCCTCTCCTTCTCCTCCTGTCCCTCTCCTCTTCTCCTCGTGTCCTTCTCCTCCTCTCCTCCTGTCCTTCTCCTCCTGTGATCCTCCTCCTGTGAATCTCCTCCGTGATTCTCCTCCTGTACGAAGAACAAGGAAAGGTGTGGAGAGGGAGTGGAAGAGTGGCCTCTCTAAGGCCAGATACAGATGTGGCCTTGGGCAGCCAGTACTTGCCTTGAGGTCTTCTGGACAGCTGGACTGTGTCTGTGTGTGCGTGCGTGCGTGTGTGCGTGCGTGTGTGTGTGTGTTTATTCTCAGCAGCACCAGGTTGTTCTAGGGGGATGAACATAGTGCCAGAGGCAGCAGGCCAGCCCAGAGCTTTCATCACAGGAAGCCCTCAGCCTGATGTCACGTGACAGGTAAGTACAGAAGTCGTGACGATCAAGGAACCAGCGCACAAAATCAAATCTCCAGTTTTTCTCAACCTCCAAAACTCCTTTAATATAAGCAAATCTTCACTTCTTTCCAACTCCCAAAACAAATGTAATAATATTTCCTTCCCCCTAACCTCGATGTGGACTTTTTTTTGCCGTAACCACGGCGACAAAGTTCCCGCCATTTGTCGTCTTGTCCGCTTGCATTAAGCAGGATCTGGATCTTTGTTAATGGCCAGGGTGTTGCTGCGAGCTCTTTCATCTTTAATTAAATCAACTGATAATGATGTCAGGATGGTTCCCCTCTCCTCTTTTTGGACAGGCGAGGTGCGGGTTGAACAAACCTGCCTTGTTGCACCTAGCAACCAAGCATTGAAATTAATGAGCTCAAATCTATTTCCAAAATGCTTAAAACTTGGAGCTTAACAGCATCTCAATGAATTTGCCTGCCAATTATACACTGCTTTCCATTTTGTCCCTGCTTGGATATTAGGTGGAACAGTTCTGAATTGTATTTGCTGAAGAGGCTCTCTGATGTCTGAGGAGCGCTCGGGAGCACCACTGAGCCGAATTCAGGAGCATCCATCAAGTAAATTAGCTGGGCTCATGTGTAGAGGTGATATCCTGTTCTCAAACAGGAAGTGTCAGGATGGGCACTAGTACATTTCAAAGCAGATCACAGCAGCTCTCCTGTAGCAGCTCTCCTGTAGCAGCTCTCCTGTAGCAGCTCTCCTGAAGCAGCTCTCCTGTAGCAGCTCTCCTGTAGCAGCTCTCCTGTAGAAGGTCTCCTGTAGCAGCTCTCCTGTAGTACCTCTCCTGTAGCAGCTGTCCTGTAGCAGCTGTCCTGTAGCAGCTCTCCAGTAGTACCTCTCCTGTAGCAGCTCTCCAGTAGTACCTCTCCTGTAGCAGCTCTCCTGTAGTACCTCTCCTGTAGTACCTCTCCTGTAGTACCTCTCCTGTAGCAGCTCTCCTGTAGTACCTCTCCTGTAGCAGCTCTCCTGTAGCAGCTCTCCTGTAGCAGCTCTCCTGTAGCAGCACTCCTGTAGTACCTCTCCTGTAGCAGCTCTCCTGTAGTACCTCTCCTGTAGCAGCTCTCCTGTAGCAGCTCTCCTGTAGCAGCACTCCTGTAGTACCTCTCCTGTAGCAGCACTCCTGTAGTACCTCTCCTGTAGTACCTCTCCTGTAGTACCTCTCCTGTAGCAGCTCTCCTGTAGCAGCTCTCCTGTAGTACCTCTCCTGTAGTACCTCTCCTGTAGCAGCACTCCTGTAGTACCTCTCCTGTAGTACCTCTCCTGAAGCAGCTCTCCTGTAGCAGTTCTCCTGTAGCAGTTCTCCTGTAGCAGTTCTCCTGTAGCAGTTCTCCTGTAGCAGCTCTCCTGTAGCAGTTCTCCTGAAGCAGCTCTCCTGTAGCAGTTCTCCTGAAGCAGCTCTCCTGTAGTACCTCTCCTGTAGCAGTTCTCCTGTAGCAGCTCTCCTGTAGCAGCTGTCCTGTAGCAGCTCTCCTGTAGCAGCTCTCCTGTAGCAGCTCTCCTGTAGCGGTTCTCCTGTTGCAGCTCTCCTGTAGTACCTCTCCTGTAGCAGCACTCCTGTAGTACCTCTCCTGTAGCAGCTCTCCTGTAGTACCTCTCCTGTAGCAGCCGTCCTGTAGCAGTTCTCCTGTAGCAGCTCTCCTGTAGCAGTTCTCCTGTTGCAGCTCTCATGTTGCAGCAATCCTGTAGTACCTCTCCAGTAGCAGCTCTCCTGTAGTACCTCTCCTGTAGCAGCTCTCCTGTAGTACCTCTCCTGTAGCAGCACTCCTGTAGTACCTCTCCTGTAGTACCTCTCCTGTAGCAGCACTCCTGTAGCTGCTCTCCTGTAGCAGCACTCCTGTAGTACCTCTCCTGTAGCAGCTCTCCTGTAGTACCTCTCCTGTAGCATTTCTCCTGTAGCAGCTCTCCTGTAGCAGCTCTCCTGTAGCAGCTCTCCTGTAGCAGCTCTCCTGTAGCAGCTCTCCTGTAGCAGCTGTCCTGTAGCAGCTGTCCTGTAGCAGCTGTCCTGTAGCAGCTGTCCTGTAGCAGCTCTCCTGTAGCAGCTCTCCTGTAGCAGCACTCCTGTAGCACCTCTCCTGTAGTACCTCTCCTGTAGCAGTTCTCCTGTAGCAGCTGTCCTGTAGCAGCTGTCCTGTAGCAGCTCTCTTGTAGCAGCTCTCCTGTAGCAGCTCTCCTGTAGCAGTTCTGTAGCAGTTCTCCTGTAGTAGGTCTCCTGTAGCAGGTCTCCTGTAGCAGCTCTCCTGTAGCAGCTCTCCTGTAGCAGCTGTCCTGTAGCAGTTCTCCTGTAGCAGCTCTCCTGTTGCAGCTCTCCTGTAGTAGGTCTCCTGTAGCAGCTCTCCACAAAAACGTAGCAGAGCTCTGTTACACTTGCTAAAGCTTCATGACTGATTTTTAATCAGACTCCCAGTTTCTCCATTTTGTATCAAGTTTATGTAATTAGATGATGAAGGAGTCTTGAGTTTGACAGGTTTATTAAAACTACATTGTTCTACCAGTCTATGGACCAGATAAAGTTCAGCTTTTTGCATATCAATGCTGGCAACATTGTTCTAACGAGACAGAAAATGTCCACAAACAATTCACTTCAGATTAGTTTGGGGGACGAGGAATTGAAAATACAAGAGAGTGAATACATGCTGTAATTAGACCCGTGGAAAATCACATTAGCTCAATTGCAGCCGTGGAAATAATGACAAATCACCAAGTATCCCTTTATATACTCTAACTCTACTGTATGTATTGCATGTACACAATCAACATATGGACCAAAACACAGGCCATGAATTGATGTGTGGATAAACAAGGAAAGGCCTCCTGGCCTGCTTATGTACATGTTTTAGGGAGATAAATATGTGATGTGTACATTACCCGTGAAAGGCATGAAACCGCTGCACCATGTCTGTGTATCTGATGACAGACCTACGGTGATGAACGACCCCCCCCGTTGTGTGTTTTGTATCCCGTCACCGAGCAACAGCTATTACCGCCGCGTGGATGTATACACTCGCCATGGAGCCCACGCCTGCGGTGTGTGTGAATGCTGACATACTGTACATACACACACGCACACGTCCACACGCGCACGCGCACACACACACACACACAAAACATGAAGACCATTAACACAGATACAGTACATGCAGGACACATGGACAAACATCCATAGTGTACAGATATAACATGGACATTGTGTCATGTTTGTGATTGGTTGATGAGACAGTTCAGCCAATTAGAGGGAGCAACAATCCACCTCAGTGGTCCTAGGCATTGCTGATATCATGTGACACGGGCACAGGCTCCTTAAGGCTCGGACTGTAGCTTGAATCCGCTGGCTTCCATAACCATGGCAACGCCTTATCCACAATACAGTGGCACAATCAGAAGCAGTGTAGCTAAAGTAGGTGCTCTCCACTGTAAACCACGCTGTCATTATTATCCAATTAAAACCAGCTTCTTGACCATATTGGCTCGGGTCCACGGGCTCAGGGATGCTGGACGGATCCAAATTGCCCCCGTCACCCATGTGGTCCGAAAGCGCCTGCCCTCCTCCGCTCTCATTGAGGATGAGTTATATCAGCTCGTTAGCCCTAATGAGGCTGTTGCCATGGT
This sequence comes from Oncorhynchus keta, assembly GCF_023373465.1. Taxonomy (NCBI): domain Eukaryota; kingdom Metazoa; phylum Chordata; class Actinopteri; order Salmoniformes; family Salmonidae; genus Oncorhynchus; species Oncorhynchus keta. Next base: position 74,686,293 of record NC_068448.1, read on the forward strand.
GTTCCTGGGTTTTAACGACAAGGTCAGCTCTTGGCGACTGAGAAATCATTCACCAACAAAGGAAATGTAATCGCCAAACTGTAGTGTGAAAGGATACTTTACAGTGAGGTTAGTCTTCACTGAGAGCTCTCTGTCTTTACAGTGAGGTTAGTCTTCACTGAGAACTCTCTGTCTTTACAGTGAGATTAGTCTTCACTGAGAACTCTCTGTCTTTACAGTGAGGTTAGTCTTCACTGAGAGCTCTCTGTCTTTACAGTGAGGTTAGTCTTCACTGAGAGCTCTCTGTCTTTACAGTGAGGTTAGTCTTCACTGAGAGCTCTCTGTCTTTACAGTGAGGTTAGTCTTCACTGAGAACTCTCTGTCTTTACAGTGAGGTTAGTCTTCACTGAGAGCTCTCTGTCTTTACAGTGAGGTTAGTCTTCACTGAGAGCTCTCTGTCTTTACAGTGAGGTTAGTCTTCACTGAGAGCTCTCTGTCTTTACAGTGAGGTTAGTCTTCACTGAGAACTCTCTGTCTTTACAGTGAGGTTAGTCTTCACTGAGAGCTCTCTGTCTTTACAGTGAGGTTAGTCTTCACTGAGAACTCTCTGTCTTTACAGTGAGATTAGTCTTCACTGAGAACTCTCTGTCTTTACAGTGAGGTTAGTCTTCACTGAGAGCTCTCTGTCTTTACAGTGAGGTTAGTCTTCACTGAGAGCTCTCTGTCTTTACAGTGAGGTTAGTCTTCACTGAGAGCTCTCTGTCTTTACAGTGAGGTTAGTCTTCACTGAGAACTCTCTGTCTTTACAGTGAGGTTAGTCTTCACTGAGAGCTCTCTGTCTTTACAGTGAGGTTAGTCTTCACTGAGAGCTCTCTGTCTTTACAGTGAGGTTAGTCTTCACTGAGAGCTCTCTGTCTTTACAGTGAGGTTAGTCTTCACTGAGAGCTCTCTGTCTTTACAGTGAGGTTAGTCTTCACTGAGAGCTCTCTGTCTTTACAGTGAGGTTAGTCTTCACTGAGAGCTCTCTGTCTTTACAGTGAGGTTAGTCTTCACTGAGAGCTCTCTGTCTTTACAGTGAGGTTAGTCTTCACTGAGAGCTCTCTGTCTTTACAGTGAGGTTAGTCTTCACTGAGAGCTCTCTGTCTTTACAGTGAGGTTAGTCTTCACTGAGAGCTCTCTGTCTTTACAGTGAGGTTAGTCTTCACTGAGAGCTCTCTGTCTTTACAGTGAGGTTAGTCTTCACTGAGAGCTCTCTGTCTTTACAGTGAGGTTAGTCTTCACTGAGAGCTCTCTGTCTTTACAGTGAGGTTAGTCTTCACTGAGAGCTCTCTGTCTTTACAGTGAGGTTAGTCTTCACTGAGAGCTCTCTGTCTTTACAGTGAGGTTAGTCTTCACTGAGAGCTCTCTGTCTTTACAGTGAGGTTAGTCTTCACTGAGAGCTCTCTGTCTTTACAGTGAGGTTAGTCTTCACTGAGAGCTCTCTGTCTTTACAGTGAGGTTAGTCTTCACTGAGAGCTCTCTGTCTTTACAGTGAGGTTAGTCTTCACTGAGAGCTCTCTGTCTTTACAGTGAGGTTAGTCTTCACTGAGAGCTCTCTGTCTTTACAGTGAGGTTAGTCTTCACTGAGAGCTCTCTGTCTTTACAGTGAGGTTAGTCTTCACTGAGAGCTCTCTGTCTTTACAGTGAGGTTAGTCTTCACTGAGAGCTCTCTGTCTTTACAGTGAGGTTAGTCTTCACTGAGAGCTCTCTGTCTTTACAGTGAGGTTAGTCTTCACTGAGAGCTCTCTGTCTTTACAGTGAGGTTAGTCTTCACTGAGAGCTCTCTGTCTTTACAGTGAGTTAGTCTTCACTGAGAGCTCTCTGTCTTTACAGTGAGGTTAGTCTTCACTGAGAGCTCTCTGTCTTTACAGTGAGGTTAGTCTTCACTGAGAGCTCTCTGTCTTTACAGTGAGGTTAGTCTTCACTGAGAACTCTCTGTCTTTACAGTGAGGTTAGTCTTCACTGAGACTCTCTGTCTTTACAGTGAGGTTAGTCTTCACTGCTCTCTGTCTTTACAGTGAGGTTAGTCTTCACTGAGAGCTCTCTGTCTTTACAGTGAGGTTAGTCTTCACTGAGAGCTCTCTGTCTTTACAGTGAGGTTAGTCTTCACAGTGAGAGTCTTCACTGAGCTCTCTGTCTTTACAGTGAGGTTAGTCTTCACTGAGAGCTCTCTGTCTTTACAGTGAGGTTAGTCTTCACTGAGAGCTCTCTGTTACAGTGAGGTTAGTCTTCAGAGCTCTCTGTCTTTACAGTGAGGTTAGTCTTCACTGAGAGCTCTCTGTCTTTACAGTGAGGTTAGTCTTCACTGAGAGCTCTCTGTCTTTACAGTGAGGTTAGTCTTCACTGAGAGCTCTCTGTCTTTACAGTGAGGTTAGTCTTCACTGAGAGCTCTCTGTCTTTACAGTGAGGTTAGTCTTCACTGAGAGCTCTCTGTCTTTACAGTGAGGTTAGTCTTCACTGAGAGCTCTCTGTCTTTACAGTGAGGTTAGTCTTCACTGAGAGCTCTCTGTCTTTACAGTGAGGTTAGTCTTCACTGAGAGCTCTCTGTCTTTACAGTGAGTTAGTCTTCACTGAGAGCTCTCTGTCTTTACAGTGAGGTTAGTCTTCACTGAGAGCTCTCTGTCTTTACAGTGAGGTCTTCACTGAGCTCTCTGTCTTCACTGAGAGTCTTCTCTGTCTTTACAGTGAGGTTAGTCTTCACTGAGAGCTCTCTGTCTTTACAGTGAGGTTAGTCTTCACTGAGAGCTCTCTGTCTTTACAGTGAGGTTAGTCTTCACTGAGAGCTCTCTGTCTTTACAGTGAGGTTAGTCTTCACTGAGAGCTCTCTGTCTTTACAGTGAGGTTAGTCTTCACTGAGAGCTCTCTGTCTTTACAGTGAGGTTAGTCTTCACTGAGAGCTCTCTGTCTTTACAGTGAGGTTAGTCTTCACTGAGAGCTCTCTGTCTTTACAGTGAGGTTAGTCTTCACTGAGAGCTCTCTGTCTTTACAGTGAGGTTAGTCTTCACTGAGAGCTCTCTGTCTTTACAGTGAGGTTAGTCTTCACTGAGAGCTCTCTGTCTTTACAGTGAGGTTAGTCTTCACTGAGAGCTCTCTGTCTTTACAGTGAGGTTAGTCTTCACTGAGAGCTCTCTGTCTTTACAGTGAGGTTAGTCTTCACTGAGAGCTCTCTGTCTTTACAGTGAGGTTAGTCTTCACTGAGAGCTCTCTGTCTTTACAGTGAGGTTAGTCTTCACTGAGAGCTCTCTGTCTTTACAGTGAGGTTAGTCTTCACTGAGAGCTCTGTCTTTACAGTGAGATTAGTCTTCACTGAGAGCTCTCTGTCTTTACAGTGAGGTTAGTCTTCACTGAGAGCTCTCTGTCTTTACAGTGAGATTAGTCTTCACTGAGAGCTCTCTGTTCCTGATGGAACACTCTCTCCCTATCTCCTGAAGGAACACTCTCTCTCTCTCTCTCTCTCTTAATAGAACACTCTCTCTCTATATCCTGATGGAACACTCTCTCTCCCTATATCCTGATGGAACACTCTCTCTCCCTCTCCTGGTGGAACACTCTCTCTCCCTATCCCCTGAAGGAACACTCTCTCTCCCTATCCCCTGAAGGAACACTCTCTCTCCCTCTCCTAATAGAACACTCTCTCTCCCTATCTCCTGAAGGAACACTCTCTCCCTCTCTCCTGATGGAACACTCTCTCTCCCTATCTCCTGAAGGAACACTCTCTCTCCCTATCTCCTGAAGGAACACTCTCTCTCCCTATCTCCTGAAGGAACACTCTCTCTCCCTATCTCCTGAAGGAACACTCTCTCCCTATCTCCTGATGGAACACTCTCTCTCCCTATCTCCTGATGGAACACTCTCTCTCCCTATCTCCTGAAGGAACACTCTCTCTCCCTATCTCCTGATGGAACACTCTCTCTCTCCTAATAGAACACTCTCTCCCTATCTCCTGATGGAACACTCTCTCTCCCTATCTCCTGAAGGAACACTCTCTCTCCCTATCTCCTGATGGAACACTCTCTCTCCCTATCTCCTGATGGAACACTCTCTCTCCCTATCTCCTGATGGAACACTCTCTCTCCCTATCTCCTGATGGAACACTCTCTCTCCCTATCTCCTGATGGAACACTCTCTCTCCCTATCTCCTGATGGAACACTCTCTCTCCCTATCTCCTGATGGAACACTCTCTCTCCCTATCTCCTGATGGAACACTCTCTCTCCCTATCTCCTGATGGAACACTCTCTCCCTATCTCCTGATATCTCCTGAAGGAACTCTCCCTACCTCTGATGGAACACTCCTATCTCCTGATGGAACACTCTCTCTCCCTACCTCCTGATGGAACACTCTCTCTCCCTACCTCCTGAAGGAACACTCTCTCTCCCTATCTCCTGAAGGAACACTCTCTCTCCCTATCTCCTGAAGGAACACTCTCTCTCCCTATCTCCTGGTGGAACACTCTCTCTCCCTATCTCCTGGTGGAACACTCTCTCCCTATCTCCTGGTGGAACACTCTCTCTCCCTACCTCCTGATGGAACACTCTCTCTCCCTACCTCCTGATGGAACACTCTCTCTCCCTACCTCCTGATTGAACACTCTCTCTCCCTACCTCCTGATGGAACACTCTCTCTCTCCTAATAGAACACTCTCTCTCCCTACCTCCTGATGGAACACTCTCTCTCCCTACCTCCTGATGGAACACTCTCTCTCCCTATCTCCTGATGGAACACTCTCTCTCCCTATCTCCTGATGGAACACTCTCTCCCTATCTCCTGATGGAACACTCTCTCTCCCTATCTCCTGATGGAACACTCTCTCCCTATCTCCTGATGGAACACTCTCTCTCCCTACCTCCTGATGGAACACTCTCTCCCTACCTCCTGATGGAACACTCTCTCTCCCTACCTCCTGATGGAACACTCTCTCTCCCTACCTCCTGAAGGAACACTCTCTCTCCCTATCTCCTGATGGAACACTCTCTCTCCCTATCTCCTGGTGGAACACTCTCTCTCCCTACCTCCTGATGGAACACTCTCTCTCCCTACCTCCTGATGGAACACTCTCTCCCTACCTCCTGATGGAACACTCTCTCTCCCTACCTCCTGATGGAACACTCTCTCTCCCTACCTCCTGATGGAACACTCTCTCTCCCTACCTCCTGATGGAACACTCTCTCTCTCCTAATAGAACACTCTCTCTCCCTACCTCCTGATGGAACACTCTCTCTCCCTACCTCCTGATGGAACAGTCTCTCTCTACCTCAAGCGCCTGATTGAACTCTTCATGTATTATTTAATCCATTGCCATATCCTGATTTCACTCCTATCTCTTACTATTGATAACAGCTCATACCTCTGGATTGCCAGAGGTATACTGGGCAGAAAAAGGGACAGGAAGTCCTGGGCCTTGGAGAACCAGACCCATCTCTTCTTGGCCCTATGCCACAGCTGGTAAATCATGGTGTTGTTAAATTACATCTCCCGGAGTGCGGCTTCATTACCGACCTGTTTATCTCATCAGCAACAGGTCTCTAAGCTCGCCGTTAGGTCTCTCAGCTATTATAAAAATGTGTGAACCACAGGAAAGGAAGACCCAGAGTTACCTCTGCTGCAGAGGATAAGTTCATTAGAGTTTACCAGCCTCAGAAATTGTAGCCCAACTAAATGCTTCACAGAGTTCATGTAACAGACACATCTCAGCATCAACTGATCAGAGGAGGACAATGACCCAACACACCTCCAGGCTGTGTAAGGTCTATTTGACCAAGAACAAGAGTGATATTTCCATATGTGTTATTTCATTGTTTTGATGTTATTCTACAAAGTAGAAAATAGTAAAAATAAAGAAAAACCCTTGAATGAGTAGATGTGTCCAAACTTTTGACACGTTACTGTACATCTGTTGAATCTAGAGGTGCCATCTAATGACCCAGATGAGCTTGAAAAGAAGACACCGTCACAAATACTCTGGGTGTATTGTGACCGAACATGTATACGTGACAATTAGGACCCCGCGATGTGGACATTAAGATGGGCATTAGCCGGGAAGTTACAAAGTTTGATGATTAGTTGGTAATTTGAATCAGCTGTGTAGTGCTAGGCCAATAACCAAAACATGCCCCCCTTGGAGTCCCCAGGACCTAGTTTGGGAAACCTTACGGTATAAAGAAGAGGTGCCCCCTGTCCCCAATGTCCTTTGTTCATTTGTCACTCCTCTCTGATTCTCCTTGGGACTATGGTAACAGGGCGCTTACTTAAAGACCCAGTCAGGTACACTGGCCCTCGGCCATACTCAGAGCATCTCAATTATTGACCCGGTGTCCCATTACCCATTACCACAGGCCCCTCAATCACAGGAGCCCTGGATATGGAGCTGGCAGAGGAGAGCAGCCCGGTCGGGCCCAGGCCCAGTCGTTGGCCACCGCATTAAAAACACATTTAAAACAGACATGAGCTCATCAGGCTCTCTGACTGGTCCCATTCTGTCTCTCAGGAGAACCCGATACGCAGGACCAGATACGGTGACATGTCGTTAAGGGAAGCTAATCCTCCCTTCCGCCCCCCTGCATCTCATAAACTGGGAGAACGAGGATCGATCAAAAAATGCCACCCCTGGATTGGAGGAATCAGGGGTCTGGTTGTGACTTTCCGTCTGTCTAACATGGAAACCACTATTCTAGAAAAACGCTGTTCATGACTTGAAGTGAAATATCTGATTTAGAAAAGTTTTAAAATATTCTCAAAATAGAGACTAATACTGTGTTGAAATGGACACCCTGGAGTCAATGAATTGGATCTATTTGTGACAAACAATTTAGTCAAAGTTCCTGAGACTTTCCATAGAGGTGAGTCACACTGTATTACGTATTACATAACTACGGTGGAAACAACACATTCTCAACTCGCTTTTAAGAACCTCAAGTGTTGTTCCTACCGGCAACCGTCTGATTATCAAGATCTTAAGATGTTCGCCTTGTAAACCAAGACATCAAACACACTCACTCCCACATACTGCTGAATAAGTTATTAGTGTACAGAAAGCCTGTAGTCAACAAAGTACTGTACAGTTGGCTTATGGCAGCCTGCAGATTCCCAGGTGATTGAGGCTTTCAAGCAATAATTCACCTCTCTGCAGTGAATCACTGAGTCACAGTGCGTTGTAATAAACAATACCGGGCTCAGAGTTCTCTTAGTGACATCCTTCAGCAAGGTAAAGTGAACTGGTTTTCCCTAGCTCTGTCCTAGGCAGCCAGGCTGCTGACGTTGGCACTGGGCTGGCACCTGTCAGTCTGCGCCTGCTGGAGGGCGAAGTGATGCGGCCTCCATTAGCCTAGCTGATAGACATGCAGGGGCATCACTCACCCTCCGTCACCCAGTCACCTGCATGCCAACAACTGCTCCAGAGTCACCTTGAGCTTTGCCAGAGCAGCGGCCTGGCTAGGGTTCAAGGGGCAACAGGATCCCATTATCTGAGTCATTTTGGTGTAAGTCCAATTGTTTAATGCAAGGGATGACAAAAAAGCTTTACACAGTATTTGCAGGGAGGCTTAATAATGTCTCTTAGATTGGCCACAATTTGATTCAGCCCACAACGAGTTTAACAGTGCAGAATTGCATCACATATACGCAGTGCTTTAGTTATCCCTGCCTTCATATGGACAAATAGGAGTCCGAGTAGTAACTCAAGTAATCTTGTGAGTAATACACTTTTGGTCTCTTTTCACGGTAACACCCCCCTCCGGTTTCAGAACGGAGAGACCCCATATGTCTCGTAGAAAATAATTCTCCACATCTGAAGGAGCCACTGAAACGTCGGACAGAGGCCCAGCTGTGTGGGAGGTGTCCTCTGAAGCGTCGGACAGAGGCCCAGCTGTGTGGGAGGTGTCCTCTGAAACGTCGGACAGAGACCCAGCTGTGTGGGAGGTGTCCTCTGAAACGTCGGACAGAGACCCAGCTGTGTGGGAGGTGTCCTCTGAAACGTCGGACAGAGGCCCAGCTGTGTGGGAGGTGTCCTCTGAAGCGTCGGACAGAGGCCCAGCTGTGTGGGAGGTGTCCTCTGAAACGTCGGACAGAGACCCAGCTGTGTGGGAGGTGTCCTCTGAAACGTCGGACAGAGACCCAGCTGTGTGGGAAGTGTCCTCTGAAACGTCGGACAGAGGCCCAGCTGTGTGGGAGGTGTCCTCTGAAGCGTCGGACAGAGGCCCAGCTGTGTGGGAGGTGTCCTCTGAAACGTCGGACAGAGGCCCAGCTGTGTGGGAGGTGTCCTCTGAAACGTCGGACAGAGGCCCAGCTGTGTGGGAGGTGTCCTCTGAAACGTCGGACAGAGGCCCAGCTGTGTGGGAGGTGTCCTCTGAAACGTCGGACAGAGACCCAGCTGTGTGGGAGGTGTCCTCTGAAACGTCGGACAGAGGCCCAGCTGTGTGGGAGGTGTCCTGGAGCTCCACTTGCCCCGGCGCTGATCAATAATAACATGTGTTAACGAGTGTTTACTTCATGCTTGGCTGCAGTATCCGGACCCTTTTCTAACCCCCTGTCTGTTACAATAAAGTCCACAATACATCCCTCCCACCTCACCCTCCCATAGCTGACTAGTATGTAGAGTGGGCTGATCAATGCCTAGGGAAGTGGGTAAACTTTTTCATGATTAAATACGTGATCATTACCGTCATTATGTCCGGTATCCTGAGACCAATCCACTCGCTACGCCGACCGATCCGCTCACTACGCCGACGATACCGGCACACTAAACACATCACTGAGTGAGTCTGCGTATCTTGAGTTTTCCAGGAAACTGGACTGACAGAGAACAAAGTTAAGTGGAATTAAGGGGGAAAATGCTGTGTACTGAGTTTCTAAACAGGAAACTCTGTCGTCTCTGTGGTCAATTCACACACATACTGGCACTCTGAGGTATGAGAGGTTCCAATAGTATTGGGTTTCAGCACTTAGCTACAGAACCTTGTGACGTACTACCTTCCTGGACAGTCAGACAACCAGACAGCCAGAAAAACAACGAGCCAGCCAGCCAGACAGACAGCCAGACAGACAAACAGCCAGACAGACAAACAGCCAGACAGACAGAGGGCTTCCAGTACTGTAGTGGGCCATGTTCCTCTCGCTAGTCATTCAAACCCAGATGTATGACTGAGTTCAGAACCACTCTGTGGCTAACATTGATTATCCGTGAATGATCTCAGAATACATGAATGGTTTTAGCTTTCAGATGTTACTATAGGTCAAAGGCCATTAGAATAATGTATCGCTAGCATGAGCCCTGTAGAGTGTGTATTGTCAATGGTGAGGACCAGGTCTATAAGGTATCAGTAATGTAATGTCTTTGTGTACAATATGTGCTGATTATACATGATACACATAGAATGCTGGCATTGTGACAGGGCAAGATAAGCCCACAGAGACTCTGAATGCTTCCATCCACTTTATTTGACCAGATATCGCAACGGTTATCTACAGTGCAGGACAGTGCAGGACAGTGCAGTCTCAGTGGTTGTGGCACCGTGCTCTCTGAATAGCTGATGGTACTGTAAATGTCAAGTTTGGATCGTTTGACATCTCTGGAAAGAAAATGGATGAATATGAATGTGGTTAGCCCGAGGGCTCTCTGCTAACACTATTTTGGCGATGCTTTTGTATTAAAGGCACAGTGCAGTCAAAAATGCGTTTTATAGATATTTTTTATTTATTTATTAAACAGGGAGACACATTGAGTTAAAACTATTTCATATGAGAGCCATGTATATGTTTACAAATAAAACCCAATACATAAATAAAACACAATAGCCCTACATAACCATTACAAATAAATCACACTGTAATAAATCACACTGTTATAAAACACACTAATAAAACACACTAATAAATCACACTGTTATAAAACACACTAATAAAACACTGTTATAAAACACACAAATAAATCACACTGTTATAAAACACACTAATAAAACACACTGTAATAAAACACACAAATAAATCACACTGTTATAAAACACACAAATAAATCACACTGTTATAAATCACACTGTTATGAAACACACTGTTATGAAACACACTGTTATAAAACACACTGTAATAAAACACACAAATAAATCACACTGTTATAAATCACACTGTTATAAAACACACTAATAAAACACACTAATAAAACACACTAATAAAACACACTGTTATAAAACACACTGTTATAAATCACACTGTTATAAAACACACTAATAAAACACACTGTAATAAAACACACTAATAAAACACACTGTTATAAAACACACTGTTATAAAACACACTAATAAAACACACTAATAAAACACACTAATAAAACACACTGTTATAAAACACACTAATAAATCACACTGTTATAAAACACACTAATAAAACACACTGTAATAAAACACACTAATAAAACACACTGTTATAAAACACACTGTAATAAAACACACTGTTATAAAACACACTGTTATAAAACACACTGTTATAAAACACACTAATAAAACACACTAATAAAACACACTGTTATAAAACACACTGTTATAAAACACACTAATAAAACACACTAATAAAACACACTGTTATAAAACACACTGTTATAAAACACACTGTTATAAAACACACTGTTATAAAACACACTGTTATAAAACACATATTACTTAACATTAAACACATTTAAGAAAATCAATCGCATTCTGTAATGTAAAAAGTCTCCAATCAATACTTTAAAATGCCTGAAAGGCACCAGAATATCTGTGTATTGATCCTCACATACGGGGCAAAAACCTCCAAATCAGATGTTCTTAATTCTGTGGAGACCAAAGGGATCTCTAGAGTCAACCATCCCTGAGAACGGGTTTGGTCGTGTGTACGGTCTACATTTAAATCAATGAAGTAATGTACAGAGGACGTTTCCCGAAAGACAGAGAGGTCCATCCAACACAATGATAAGACCTAAAACCGTCCCCCGGTGATAAAACCTATTGCTGAATGGAATACTGAGTCCAATGGTTTCAAAACCGAGGCTACTGCGTGTATAAATAAATAAATAATGTCACAGTAGTCTATTACAGAGAGAAGTGTTCTTTGTACAATCTTCCTTATATTTTCAAAACTGAGGCAGGATTTATGTCTATATATAAAATATAAAAAACTTCAGCTTCTTTGTCAAGTTTTCAATGTGTGTTACAAAAGACAGCGTGTCATCAATGCAGATACCCAAGTAATTATAGTGACAAACTTGCTCAATTTGGACTCCATTTAAAAGTGCTTTGGACTCCATTTAAAACACGCAAGTCCTCAGGGTCAACATCACGAGACCTAGTGAACAGCATAGAACCTGCTTTTATTTGCAGTTAACATTAATTTAAGATCAGTAAGAGATTTTGGATCGAGTCAACATCCTGCTAAAGGTCACCAATGGCCTGCTGCACTAAAGAGGCACAGGAGTAAATAACTGTCATCTGCATAGAGATTAATGTTACAGGTGTGAACAGTATTTCCAACGTCATTTATACACAATGTGAACAACAACGGACCCAAAATCCAACACTTCAAGAAGTATGGATTTAACCCTGTCTATCATAATAGCCTGGCTTCTGTCACTAAGATCATTCTGAAACCACAAACAGCCATCAGCACCAAGGCCTAATATATATTACCACACTATGGGGTTGGAATAATATTGTGAAATTGTGAAAATTATGATAATATCCTTTTAGTATAAGAGCTGTTTCAAAATACCTGGTGGGATGGAGTTTTGGCCAACCTGATGACATCACCATGTGCTAAATTAGTTAATAATATATGCCATTTAGCAGACGCTTTTATCCAAAGCGACTTACAGTCATGTGTGCATACATTCTACGTATGGGTGGTCCCGGGAATCGAACCCACTACACTGGCGTTACAAGCGCCATGCTCTACCAACTGAGCTACAGAAGACTAGACATGTGCTAAATTAGTTAATAGACCAATCGGAAAGTGTTCCATTCCTCTCTTCCAATAAAGGTATTCCCCTTCCCACTCATACCACTCCCAAACAGGTTGTAGCAAAACTCATGTTTGAGAAATTGCTAAATTGGCAATTTTAATTGAAGACAATCACAGTAAGGTATTTAATTGTTGCAGTAAGGTATTTATTTGTTGCAGTAAGGTATTTAATTGTTGCAGTAAGGTATTTAATTGTTGCAGTAAGGTATTTAATTGTTGCAGTAAGGTATTTAATTGTTGCAGTAAGGTATTTAATTGTTGCAGTAAGGTATTTAATTGTTGCAGTAAGGTATTTATTTGTTGCAGTAAGGTATTTAATTGTTGCAGTAAGGTATTTAATTGTTGCAGTAAGGTATTTAATTGTTGCAGTAAGGTATTTAATTGTTGCAGTAAGGTATTTAATTGTTGCAGTAAGGTATTTAATTGTTGCAGTAAGGTATTTATTTGTTGCAGTAAGGTATTTAATTGTTGCAGTAAGGTATTTAATTGTTGCAGTAAGGTATTTAATTGTTGCAGTAAGGTATTTAATTGTTGCAGTAAGGTATTTAATTGTTGCAGTAAGGTATTTAATTGTTGCAGTAAGGTATTTAATTGTTGCAGTAAGGTATTTAATGATTTGATATTGAGATAAAAAATGGCTGCGTTGAACCTTTAAGATGTATTGTTCATTTGTGTACTTTTTGGGACAACGTGACTTATTGTGATAAGATGACTCATGGAGACTAAATAACTTATTGGGACAAAATAACGTGGAGGTTGTGGACTAACTGATAATCAATCACTTTTAGTGACACTTACCACCTAAGGCCGTTATAAAACGGATGCAATTCATCAATAATGAGCAAAGTCTTTCACAAGAGTTGACTTTTAAAAAGGGTCGTTTCAGAACCTTAACAGGAAACCAATCGTTTTTCTACATGATCAAATTGCCTCCATTAGAGAGCACAGGGGGAAAGACCCAAGTGGTCCATTTAATCAGAGGAGTACGCTTTCCTTTCATCCTGACCACACCGTTAATTCAATTATGCTTCCTGGGTACATTGAAGTCAGGCACAACAGGTTACTTTTGCCCCCCTGCCTTGAATCTGGTCCAGAAATATCCCAAAAACACCATTTAGTGTTTTTCTAAACATTCTAAACACACACACACACACACACACACACACACACACACACACACACACACACACACACACACACACACACACACACACACACACACACACACACACACACACACACACACACACCTTCAACCGTACATTAATGCCTTTAACATACCAATCAGTCCAACTTTTATTCTTTCATCCCTCCATCCATTATGTTTTCCAACCCTGAATCCTAACTTTTTATTTATCTTTCCTATGTATCTATCCAGTCAAAACTTCCTTCTAACAGCTTTATCCTTTGAGTAAGAAATTAATGTATAGTTGAAGTTAGGGATAAACTTGGGATAAAAGTTTTTAAACTTTTATCAAACTTCAAAAATGACTTGTTGTCTTCTGTATTCTTTATTATTTCAGTTGTGGTCGTCTAGCAGGAGAGCTTATGCAAGTCTAGTAGTCTGAGACAAGTTATTTGTGATGAAATGTGTGATCTAACTGCCCCACAATCCAAAGTCACTGCTCTGACTAGTATCACTGCTCTGACTAGTATCACTGCCCTGTCTAGTATCACTGCTCTGACTAGTATCACTGCTCTGACTAGTATCACTGCTCTGTCTAGTATCACTGCTCTGACTAGTATCACTGCTCTGACTAGTATCACTGCTCTGACTAGTATCACTGCTCTGTCTAGTATCACTGCTCTGTCTAGTATCACTGTTCTGACTAGTATCACTGCCCTGTCTAGTATCACTGCTCTGTATCACTGCTCTGACTAGTATCTAGTATCACTGCTCTGTCTAGTATCACTGCTCTGACTAGTATCACTGCTCTGACTAGTATCACTGCTCTGACTAGTATCACTGCCCTGTCTAGTATCACTGCTCTGACTAGTATCACTGCCCTGTCTAGTATCACTGCTCTGACTAGTATCACTGCTCTGCTCTCTAGTATCACTGCTCTGACTAGTATCACTGTTCTGACTAGTATCACTGCTCTGTCTAGTATCACTGCTCTGACTAGTATCACTGCTCTGACTAGTATCACTGTTCTGACTAGTATCACTGCTCTGTCTAGTATCACTGCTCTGACTAGTATCACTGCTCTGACTAGTATCACTGCTCTGACTAGTATCACTGCTCTGTCTAGTATCACTGCTCTGTCTAGTATCACTGCTCTGACTAGTATCACTGCTCTGACTAGTATCACTGCTCTGTCTAGTATCACTGCTCTGTCTAGTATCACTGCTCTGACTAGTATCACTGCTCTGACTAGTATCACTGCTCTGTCTAGTATCACTGCTCTGTCTAGTATCACTGCCCTGTCTAGTATCACTGCTCTGACTAGTATCACTGCTCTGACTAGTATCACTGCTCTGTCTAGTATCACTGCTCTGTCTAGTATCACTGCTCTGACTAGTATCACTGCTCTGACTAGTATCACTGCTCTGTCTAGTATCACTGCTCTGTCTAGTATCACTGCCCTGACTAGTATCACTGCTCTGTCTAGTATCACTGCTCTGTCTAGTATCACTGCCCTGTCTAGTATCACTGCCCTGTCTAGTATCACTGCTCTGGCTAGTATCACTGCTCTGACTAGTATCACTGCTCTGACTAGTATCACTGCTCTGTCTAGTATCACTGCTCTGACTAGTATCACTGCTCTGACTAGTATCACTGCTCTGTCTAGTATCACTGCTCTGTCTAGTATCACTGCCCTGTCTAGTATCACTGCTCTGACTAGTATCACTGCTCTGTCTAGTATCACTGCTCTGTCTAGTATCACTGCCCTGACTAGTATCACTGCTCTGACTAGTATCACTGCTCTGTCTAGTATCACTGCTCTGACTAGTATCACTGCTCTGACTAGTATCACTGCCCTGTCTAGTATCACTGCTCTGTCTAGTATCACTGCTCTGACTAGTATCACTGCTCTGTCTAGTATCACTGCTCTGACTAGTATCACTGCTCTGACTAGTATCACTGCCCTGTCTAGTATCACTGCTCTGACTAGTATCACTGCCCTGTCTAGTATCACTGCCCTGTCTAGTATCACTGCCCTGTCTAGTATCACTGCCCTGTCTAGTATCACTGCCCTGTCTAGTATCACTGCCCTGTCTAGTATCACTGCCCTGTCTAGTATCACTGCCCTGTCTAGTATCACTGCTCTGACTAGTATCACTGCCCTGTCTAGTATCACTGCTCTGTCTAGTATCACTGCCCTGTCTAGTATCACTGCCCTGTCTAGTATCACTGCCCTGTCTAGTATCACTGCTCTGTCTAGTATCACTGCTCTGACTAGTATCACTGCTCTGACTAGTATCACTGCCCTGTCTAGTATCACTGCTCTGACTAGTATCACTGCTCTGACTAGTATCACTGCCCTGTCTAGTATCACTGCTCTGACTAGTATCACTGCCCTGTCTAGTATCACTGCTCTGGTTAGTATCACTGCTCTGACTAGTATCACTGCTCTGACTAGTATCACTGTTCTGAATAGTATCACTGTTCTGACTAGTATCACTGTTCTGACTAGTATCACTGCTCTGACTAGTATCACTGTTCTGACTAGTATCACTGCTCTGAATAGTATCACTGCTCTGAATAGTATCACTGCCCTGTCTAGTATCACTGCTCTGGTTAGTATCACTGCTCTGACTAGTATCACTGCTCTGACTAGTATCACTGTTCTGAATAGTATCACTGTTCTGACTAGTATCACTGCTCTGACTAGTATCACTGTTCTGACTAGTATCACTGTTCTGACTAGTATCACTGTTCTGACTAGTATCACTGTTCTGACTAGTATCACTGCTCTGACTAGTATCACTGCTCTGACTAGTATCACTGCTCTGACTAGTATCACTGCTCTGACTAGTATCACTGCTCTGACTAGTATCACTGCTCTGAATAGTATCACTGCTCTGAATAGTATCACTGCTCTGACTAGTATCACTGCCCTGGTTAGTATCGCTGCTCTGTCTAGTATCACTGCTCTGACTAGTATCACTGCTCTGGTTAGTATCACTGCTCTGACTAGTATCACTGCTCTGGTTAGTATCACTGCTCTGTCTAGTATCACTGCTCTGACTAGTATCACTGCTCTGGTTAGTATCACTGCTCTGACTAGTATCACTGCTCTGAATAGTATCACTGCTCTGACTAGTATCACTGCCCTCTGTCTAGTATCACTGCTCTGACTAGTATCACTGCTCTGTCTAGTATCACTGCTCTGTCTAGTATCACTGCTCTGACTAGTATCACTGCTCTGACTAGTATCACTGCTCTGACTAGTATCACTGCCCTGGTTAGTATCACTGCTCTGTCTAGTATCACTGCTCTGACTAGTATCACTGCTCTGGTTAGTATCACTGCTCTGACTAGTATCACTGCTCTGGTTAGTATCACTGCTCTGTCTAGTATCACTGCTCTGACTAGTATCACTGCTCTGGTTAGTATCACTGCTCTGACTAGTATCACTGCTCTGAATAGTATCACTGCTCTGACTAGTATCACTGCCCTGTCTAGTATCACTGCTCTGACTAGTATCACTGCTCTGTCTAGTATCACTGCTCTGTCTAGTATCACTGCTCTGACTAGTATCACTGCTCTGACTAGTATCACTGCTCTGACTAGTATCACTGCTCTGACTAGTATCACTGCTCTGACTAGTATCACTGCTCTGACTAGTATCACTGCTCTGACTAGTATCACTGCTCTGTCTAGTATCACTGCTCTGACTAGTATCACTGCTCTGTCTAGTATCACTGCTCTGTCTAGTATCACTGCTCTGACTAGTATCACTGCTCTGACTAGTATCACTGCTCTGACTAGTATCACTGCTCTGACTAGTATCACTGCTCTGTCTAGTATCACTGCTCTGACTAGTATCACTGCTCTGTCTAGTATCACTGCTCTGTCTAGTATCACTGCTCTGACTAGTATCACTGCTCTGACTAGTATCACTGCTCTGACTAGTATCACTGCTCTGTCTAGTATCACTGCTCTGTCTAGTATCACTGCTCTGACTAGTATCACTGCTCTGACTAGTATCACTGCTCTGTCTAGTATCACTGCTCTGTCTAGTATCACTGCTCTGACTAGTATCACTGCTCTGACTAGTATCACTGCTCTGTCTAGTATCACTGCTCTGGTTAGTATCACTGCTCTGACTAGTATCACTGCTCTGACTAGTATCACTGCTCTGACTAGTATCACTGCTCTGACTAGTATCACTGCCCTGACTAGTATCACTGTCCTCACTGGTAGTATCACTGCTCTGTCTAGTATCACTGCTCTGTCTAGTATCACTGCTCTGACTAGTATCACTGCTCTGACTAGTATCACTGCTCTGGCTAGTATCACTGCTCTGACTAGTATCACTGCTCTGACTAGTATCACTGCTCTGACTAGTATCACTGCTCTGACTAGTATCACTGCTCTGACTAGTATCACTGCCCTGACTAGTATCACTGTCCTTGGTAGTATCACTGCTCTGTCTAGTATCATTGCCCTTGGTAGTATCACTGTCCTTGGTGGTATCATTGCCCTTGGTAGTATCACTGTCCTTGGTGGTATCACTGCCCTTGGTTGTATCACTGCTCTGTCTAGTATCACTGTCCTTGGTGGTATCACTGCTCTGACTAGTATCACTGCCCTGGCTAGTATCATTGCTCTTAATTAAGTTTTACCTATCGGCCTCAAGGCCTTCGTCAGAGCTTTTGTGAGTGTTTATAAATTGCGCCCTTATGTGGACATATGTGGGTGGAGCAATCTATAAACACTCACAAAAGCTCTGACGGAGGCCTTGAGGCCGACAGTGTCATCTATCAAAGTAATCAGACAATTCATTTTACTCTAATGTAACTATTTAACTTCTTGGCTTAAGTAAAACATGTTAAACTTCTTCCACTACTACAAAAATACCTGTAAAGAGTTAAAGCAAGTCCCACCAATTCCAGTTATAATTTATTCTACTATTAAATGCGTCACTCTCACAAAAACATAGTGATTGTTCACTATGAAGAGGTACTATATTGAGTCAGCTCTAGAACGCTCATCCTCAACCTCCACACACATTTGTGGATGATACATGGCATTGTCTGTACAAATCAACTCCAGGCGAAGACACCAGTGCTGTGGCATTTTCAACAATGCTCCTAATTTAGATGCCCATTGACTCTTACAAAAAGAAGAGCTGTGGCTCACAGTTTCCTGGCCAATTAGATTTATTTCTTTTTTTTTTAAAGAAAGAAAATGAAGTCGTGATCTTCCTGGCATTTGTGACCAGGTATATCAGAATAGAATATTTATACAGTGTATGTTGTTAAATGAAGAGATTGAGGGAAAATAAATGATGAATTGGCTCTGGACAACACGTTTTGTAGACAGGGCATTTTTGCAGCTACAGTGGGCCATTAGAAAGCAGCACAGCTCTTCAGGAACAGTCTTTTCCCCCTCTTTAGGTTCCTCTTTTACATTTTAATGACATTTTGAGAGAGGTAAATAATGAGCTTTTCCTAACCAGTCTAGCCACCCTATCTTTCTCTTGTTCTCCCTCTCTCTAAGAAGCCCTCCTTTCTCCTCCTTTCTCCTCCACTCTGTCTTCTGTCTCCGGTAGTTCATCGTAGCCGAGATGTGCTGAGCTAGGAGGAAGTTGAAGGTGAAAGGCAGTCATCCAGAAACCACAATTAAATCAGGAGTGGCACAGTGAATGCCCGGGCACCCCTGGCGAAGCAGATAAAGTGGAGTTGTCCAGCCTTCCGAGGATAGAGCTTTCGAGTCCTGTTGAAGCACGGAAAACACTGACTTCCAGAACATCCATCTCTGGACTAGGGATGGGCACGGTACTCTGGATGTTAGTATTTAATGACTTGAGTGAGTACTCATTTTTATACGTGCATATATTTAAAAAACTGACAATGAAAAGGCTTTGATATAATTTTGATAATCCTTGCGACATTGTTACCTACAAGGATGGATATACCATGAAATACTTAATTGAATAGAATAACAAACTTTTGAAAGGTGTTTTTATAACTATATTCAATATATACAGTACCAGTAAAAAAGTTTGGACACACCTACTCATTCTAGGGTTTTTCTTTCTTTCTTTCTTTATAAATTTTTTTCTTTCTCCCCTTTTTCGTGGTATCCAATTGTTAGTAGTTACTGTCTTGTCTCATCGCTACAACTCCCGCATGGACTCGGGAGAGATGAAGGTCAAGAGCCATGCGTCCTCCGAAACACAAACACAACCCGCACTGCTTCTTAACACAGTGCGCATCCAACCTGGAAGCCAGCCGCACCAATGAGTCGGAGGAAACACCGTACACCTAGCGACCCAAGGATATCCCTGCCGGCCAAACCCTCCCTAACCCTGACGACGCTAGGCCAATCGTGCGCCGCCCCATGGGCCTCCCGGTCGCTGCCAGCTGCGACAGGGCCTGGGCTCGAACCCAGAGTCTCTGGTGGCACAGCTAGCACTGCGATGCACTGTGCCACCCGGGAAGCCATGTTTTTCTTCATTTTGACAGACACATCTCAGCATCAACTGTTCAGAGGAGACTGCGTGAATCAGGCCTTCATGTTTATATTTCTGCAAAGAAACCACTACTAAAGGACACCAATATAAAGAAGATACGTTCTCTGTGGGTACAGACAAATCTCCCCAGACCAACTGCTGTGAAATTGGAAAGGAAATGTGCTCAGACGCTAGACCAGAGATAACAACAACACAGTAATGTCATACTTGATAATACTTGATAAGATTTAATGATAAGACATGATGATAAGTCAGTCTTATGGAACCAGAAGAATAAAGAGGAGGGGAAATCTGAATGAGTGACTACTGCCAATTGTGTACATAATGACTCTAAACTCATGTCTGTCAATATTGTAGAAATGTGGACATGTATGTATCTCCTGATGACATACTGTACACCTTGACATATCATGTACTCATATTACAGTGAGTGTAATGCTTTGCATGAAACCTTATAGACCTAGCAGAACACCTGAGGAGCTGGTGGATAATCAGTCTAAACCATTAGCCAGGTCCTGTTTGTTGACAGTCATCCTACTGGGCACAGACGTGAGCTCAACGTCTAGTTTGGTTGAGTTGTCAACTATGGTGTATTCAATGTGAAATCAACAATTAAAAAGGTCACCACGGATTTAGGTTAAAAGTTGGGTGGGAAAAAAAATGAAATGTCCAAATCCAAATCAGTTTTCCACGTTGTTTCAATGTCATCACATAGATTTTTGGGGTTGAAATGACGTGGAAACAATTTAGATTCAACCAGTTTTTTTCCCCCAGTGGAATATTATGACAGTAGGATAGTAATGATAAGATGAACAGCAGCGTTCGAGTAAAACAAGGGGAATATCTCAATGGTTAGGAGACCACAAAGGGTGACAGGGAGGCGAGAGGGGTCAGCCGGCGAAGGCCGAACACACAAAGGGTGACAGGGAGGCTAGAGGGGTCAGCCGGCGAAGGCCGAACACACAAAGGGTGACAGGGAGGCTAGAGGGGTCAGCCGGCGAAGGCCGAACACACAAAGGGTGACAGGGAGGCTAGAGGGGTCAGCCGGTGAAGGCCGAACACACAAAGGGTGACAGGGAGGCTAGAGGGGTCAGCGCGGCGAAGGCCGAACACACAAAGGGTGACAGGGAGGCGAGAGGGGTCAGCCGGCGAAGGCCGAACACACAAAGGGTGACAGGGAGGCTAGAGGGGTCAGCCGGCGAAGGCCGAACACACAAAGGGTGACAGGGAGGCTAGAGGGGTCAGCCGGCGAAGGCCGAACACACAAAGGGTGACAGGGAGGCTAGAGGGGTCAGCCGGTGAAGGCCGAACACACAAAGGGTGACAGGGAGGCTAGAGGGGTCAGCGCGGCGAAGGCCGAACACACAAAGGGTGACAGGGAGGCGAGAGGGGTCAGCCGGCGAAGGCCGAACACACAAAGGGTGACAGGGAGGCGAGAGGGGTCAGCCGGTGAAGGCCGAACACACAAAGGGTGACAGGGAGGCTAGAGGGGTCAGCCGGCGAAGGCCGAACACACAAAGGGTGACAGGGAGGCGAGAGGGGTCAGCGCGGCGAAGGCCGAACACACAAAGGGTGACAGGGAGGCTAGAGGGGTCAGCCGGCGAAGGCCGAACACACAAAGGGTGACAGGGAGGCGAGAGGGGTCAGCCGGCGAAGGCCGAACACACAAAGGGTGACAGGGAGGCTAGAGGGGTCAGCCGGCGAAGGCCGAACACACAAAGGGTGACAGGGAGGCGAGAGGGGTCAGCGCGGCGAAGGCCGAACACACAAAGGGTGACAGGGAGGCGAGAGGGGTCAGCCGGCGAAGGCCGAACACACAAAGGGTGACAGGGAGGCGAGAGGGGTCAGCCGGCGAAGGCCGAACACACAAAGGGTGACAGGGAGGCTAGAGGGGTCAGCCGGCGAAGGCCGAACACACAAAGGGTGACAGGGAGGCAAGAGGGGTCAGCCGGCGAAGGCCGAACACACAAAGGGTGACAGGGAGGCTAGAGGGGTCAGCCGGCGAAGGCCGAACACACAAAGGGTGACAGGGAGGCGAGAGGGGTCAGCGCGGCGAAGGCCGAACACACAAAGGGTGACGGTGAGGCTAGAGGGGTCAGCCGGCGAAGGCCGAACACACAAAGGGTGACAGGGAGGCTAGAGGGGTCAGCCGGCGAAGGCCGAACACACAAAGGGTGACAGGGAGGCTAGAGGGGTCAGCCGGCGAAGGCCGAACACACAAAGGGTGATAGGGAGGCGAGAGGGGTCAGTCGGCGAAGGCCGAACACACAAAGGGTGACAGGGAGGCGAGAGGGGTCAGCGCGGCGAAGGCCGAACACACAAAGGGTGACAGGGAGGCGAGAGGGGTCAGCCGGCGAAGGCCGATCACACAAAGGGTGACAGGGAGGCGAGAGGGGTCAGCGCGGCGAAGGCCGAACACACAAAGGGTGACAGGGAGGCGAGAGGGGTCAGCCGGCGAAGGCCGAACACACAAAGGGTGACGGGGAGGCGAGAGGGGTCAGCGCGGTGAAGGCCGAACACAAAGGGTGACAGGGAGGCTAGAGGGGTCAGCCGGCGAAGGCCGAACACACAAAGGGTGACAGGGAGGTGAGAGGGGTCAGCGCGGCGAAGGCCGAACACACAAAGGGTGACAGGGAGGCGAGAGGGGTCAGCGCGGCGAAGGCCGAACACACAAAGGGTGACAGGGAGGCGAGAGGGGTCAGCGCGGCGAAGGCCGAACACACAAAGGGTGACAGAGAGGCGAGAGGGGTCAGCCGGCGAAGGCCGAACACACAAAGGGTGACAGGGAGGCGAGAGGGGTCAGCCGGCGAAGGCCGAACACACAAAGGGTGACAGGGAGGTGAGAGGGGTCAGCGCGGCGAAGGCCGAACACAAAGGGTGACAGGGAGGTGAGAGGGGTCAGCCGGCGAAGGCCGAACACACAAAGGGTGACAGGGAGGCTAGAGGGGTCAGCCGGCGAAGGCCGAACACACAAAGGGTGACAGGGAGGCTAGAGGGGTCAGCCGGCGAAGGCCGAACACACAAAGGGTGACATGGAGGCTAGAGGGGTCAGCCGGCGAAGGCCGAACACACAAAGGGTGACAGGGAGGCTAGAGGGGTCAGCTGGCGAAGGCCGAACACACAAAGGGTGACGGGGAGGCGAGAGGGGTCAGCCGGCGAAGGCCGAACACACAAAGGGTGACAGGGAGGCTAGAGGGGTCAGCCGGCGAAGGCCGAACACACAAAGGGTGATAGGGAGGCGAGAGGGGTCAGCCGGCGAAGGCCGAACACACAAAGGGTGACAGGGAGTCTAGAGGGGTCAGCCGGCGAAGGCCGAACACACAAAGGGTGACAGGGAGGCGAGAGGGGTCAGCGCGGCGAAGACCGAACATGTGTCTTTATGTTCTCCTGAAGTCCACCTGGAGGGAGGCGTTGCTGGGACGAAGTCGTTGAAGCCGAATAACCCAACTGACTTACGTCGTGATGACGTGATTTGAAAATTCTGAACATTTTAAAACGATGAACATCTTCGAAGCGTAAGCATTGCGTCACACTAAACAATACATGTAATTTAACAAAATGAGAGCTTGAAGCGAAGAAGAGTGGACGTTGGAGTCTGACTGGATGCCACGTTAAAAGTCTTTCTGGGAAAACGGCACAGCTTTTATCGGCAATGGGGTCCCTACACACGATTAGACTTGCAGGCAGTTCCAGCTGCTGGTGGCCACCAGGCGCTGAGCGTGGACGGAGAACACCAGTAGACACTGCTAATGGCCAAATGAGATTACACTTAGAGATGTACAGTAATTGCAGCGGCCAAACGAAAGAGGGACATTAAAAGGCAGAAGGTGCTGTCGTTAGATATTCAGTCAGCAGAAGGGGAGGAGATATGGATAAGTGTCAGTGTTTCTGGTGGTTAATCTAAATTAGTTCAAGAATAGAAGATAAATCAACATCCCTGGGGCCACATTGAGAAGTCACAGCACAATCTGATTGGATATCTGGGGAGGAAACACAGGTCCTGAAGGGGGAACCGGGACCGGTGGAGAGGAACGGGAGGGGGTCAAGTGTTACAGGAGCCCAGTACTCTGCTGATTCAATTGCTACCCACCAGTCATGGGAGTCAATCTGAAAAGTGCTAAAAGAATAAGAGAATGTCCCGAATCCCAAAGTGGTAAAGTAGGAGCTAGTTGCCTTTAGGTGGGAACTTTGGTACGTAGGAGGAGGGGTAATACTTTGGCACAGAGGAGGAGGAGTAATACTTTGGCACAGAGGAGGAGGAGTAATACTTCGGTACAGAGGAGGAGCAGTAATACTTTGGCACAGAGGAGGAGTAATACTTTGGTACAGAGGAGGAGGAGTAATACTTTGGTACAGAGGAGGAGGAGTAATACTTTGGTACAGAGGAGGAGGGGGGGTAATACTTTGGCACAAAGGAGGAGGAGGAGTAATACTTTGGTACAGAGGAGGAGGGGGGGGTAATACTTTGGCACAAAGGAGGAGGAGGAGTAATACTTTGGTACAGAGGAGGAGGAGTAATACTTTGGTACAGAGGAGGAGCAGTAATACTTTGGCACAGAGGAGGAGGAGTAATACTTTGGTACAGAGGAGGAGCAGTAATACTTTGGCACAGAGGAGGAGGAGGAGTAATACTTTGGTACAGAGGAGGAGGAGTAATAATTTGGTACAGAGGAGGAGGAGTAATCATTTGGTACAGAGGAGGAGGAGTAATACTTTGGTACAGAGGAGGAGGAGTAATATTTTGGTACAGAGGAGGAGGAGTAATACTTTGGTACAGAGGAGGAGGAGTAATACTTTGGTACAGAGGAGGAGGAGTAATTATTTTGTTACAAGTTAAGCCCTGTTCAGTTTAGTTTACTGGCGGGTTTAGTTTTATTGGCGGAGTTCGGGTAATGGAATTACGCGTACTAACACAAACTTGTCTGAATCTGCCATGTCAATAATTTTAAGAACACCAGTGACAAGGACAGAAGAGGCTGTTTCAAGGAGAAAGCAACTACCTGAGACTCAACATGATAAATGTAACAAGTCTCACCCAATATCGAACAGTGCTTGAGACGACCAGCACATATTTTCCTCATCAAATGCTTCGGGGGAAGAGGTAAGTGTGTTCCAGGGTATTTGGCTGCACTGAGGCGTGACTCTGATGTGCAGCAGGCTACATACCGTACTGATTAGCTGATGGATGGGTGAAGTGATGATGCTGACTGATACAGATGAGAAATACAATGGTTCTGACAGCAGAGGGACGACTCCCTCTGAGGATGTCCAGGCCTCCTAGAGCCTCTCTAACTCTCCCAACCTGCCATTCCAATTGGCTGGGGGGAGCCAGGATGACAATCACTCAAAAAAGGACAGCCAATGGAGAGTAAAGGTTAGGGCAAAGAGGCGGACACTGAGCACTCCAGACCAACGTGACTGGTTTGAGATGCCATCCTCCTGTACTGCACTTAAAAACCTGTTTTAAAGCATTTTCTAAAGTGACTCTGGGTTGAGTTTTGGATTTTCAGGCAGAGATTTATGACAGGGTCAGGAGAGGAGAGCTAAGGAGAGGTAAGGAGAGGAGAGCACAGGAGAGCACAGGAGAGGAGAGGAGAGTACAGGACAGGACAGGACAGGACAGGACAGGACAGGACAGGACAGGACAGGAGAGGAGAGGAGAGGAGAGGAGAGGAGAGGAGAGGAGAGGAGAGGAGAGGAGAGGAGAGGAGAGGAGAGGAGAGGAGAGGAGAGGACAAGACAGGAGAGGAGAGGAGAGGAGAGGAGAGCACAGGAGGGGAGAGCACAGGAGAGGAGAGGAGAGGAGAGGAGAGGAGAGGAGAGGAGAGGAGAGGAGAGGAGAGGAGAGGAGAGCACAGGAGGGGAGAGGAGAGGAGAGGAGAGGAGAGGAGAGGAGAGGAGAGGAGAGGACAGGAGAGCAGAGGAGAGGAGAGGAGAGGAGAGGAGAGGAGAGGAGAGGAGAGGAGAGGAGAGGAGAGGAGAGCACAGGAGAGGAGAGGAGAGGAGAGCACAGGAGAGGAGAGGAGAGGAGAGCACAGGAGAGGAGAGGAGAGCACAGGAGAGGAGAGGAGAGCACAGGAGAGGAGAGGATAGCACAGGAGGAGAGGAGAGGAGAGGACAGGAGAGGAGAGGAGAGGAGAGCACAGGAGAGGAGAGGAGAGGAGAGGAGAGGAGAGGAGAGGAGAGGAGAGGAGAGGAGAGGAGAGGAGAGGAGAGGACAGGAGAGGAGAGGAGAGGAGAGGAGAGGAGAGGAGAGGAGAGGAGAGGAGAGGAGAGGAGAGGAGAGGAGAGGAGAGGAGAGGAGAGGAGAGGACAGGAGAGGAGAGCACAGGAGAGGAGAGGACAGGAGAGGAGAGCACAGGAGAGGAGAGCAGAGGAGAGGAGAGCACAGGAGAGGAGAGGAGAGGAGAGGAGAGGAGAGGAGAGGAGAGGAGAGGAGAGGAGAGGAGAGGAGAGGAGAGGAGAGCACAGGAGAGGAGAGGAGAGGAGAGGAGAGGAGAGGAGAGGAGAGGAGAGGAGAGGAGAGGAGATCGTAGGATGGATCCATTAAGGCACCTCCATAGTATTCATTCCATTGAAGAATTTCACCTTCATGATATAAAGTAATGTTTCATAGAGTAAAAATGAGGAAAGAAGTGACCTCATGAATAGGTGACCTTTAATATATTCCCAACGTCTCCTGACTGCAGAAGGCTTACCATCAAAGTTTTATTGGGGAGAAGGTTACTGTCTCATCACTGTGTGGATCAGTTAGTGTATTACCCACAATACAGCATTTAGCGTACTGAAAAGATGGCCTGAAATTAGTTCTTGTTAAATCACCTAAGTCATACATTTCCCTGCTGTCCACGCACAACACTTCCAAGCTCTATCTAGGCTGGTCAATCTTGGCATGGGGAACAATGGCCAGTCAATAAGGTACAGAAGTAACACGGAAAAGAGCCTTAAATATGAACATAATATTGTGTTCCCGTATTGATTTTCAAAAAAGTCACCCTTGAAGTACAGTACACTCTTAGGGGAAAAAAAGTGCAATCTAGAACCTAAAATGGTTATTCGGCATTCCTCCAACTGCTCTTAAACGCTAGTAAAACCAAATGCATGCTTTTCAACCGATCGCTGCCTGCACCCGCATGCCCGACTAGTATCACCACACTGGATGGTTCCGACCTTGAATATGTGGACACCTATAAGTACCTAGGTGTCTGGCTAGACTGCAAACTCTCCTTCCAGACCCATATCAAACATCTCCAATCGAAAATCAAATCAAGAGTCGGCTTTCTATTCCGCAACAAAGCCTCCTTCACTCACGCTGCCAAGCTTACCCTAGTAAAACTGACTATCCTACCGATCCTCGACTTCGGCGATGTCATCTACAAAATCGCTTCCAACACTCTACTCAGCAAACTGGATGCAGTTTATCACAGTGCCATCCGTTTTGTCACTAAAGCACCTTATACTACCCACCACTGCGACTTGTATGCTCTAGTCGGCTGGCCCTCGCTACATATTCGTCGCCAGACCCACTGGCTCCAGGTCATCTACAAGGCCATGCTAGGTAAAGCTCCGCCTTATCTCAGTTCACTGGTCATGATGGCAACACCCATCCGTACACCCATCACGCGCTCCAGCAGGTGTATCTCACTGATCATCCCTAAAGATCATCCCTGATAATCCCTAAACACCTCATTCAGCCGCCTTTCGTTCCAGTACTCTGCTGCCTGTGACTGGAACGAATTGCAAAAATCGCTGAAGTTGGAGAATTTTATCTCCCTCACCAACTTCAAACATCAGCTATCTGAGCTGCTAACCGATCGCTGCAGCTGTACATAGTCTATTGGTAAATAGCCCACCCATTTTCACCTACCTCATCCCCACAGTTTTTATTTATTTACTTTTCTGCTCTTTTGCACTCCAATATCTCTACCTGTACATGATCATCTGATCATTTATCACTCCAGTGTTAATCTGCAATATTGTAATTATTTGCCTACCTCCTCATGCCTTTTGCACACATTGTATATAGACTCCCCTTTTTTTCTACTGTGTTATTGACTTGCTAATTGTTTTCTCCATGTGTACCTCTGTGTTGTCTGTTCACACTGCTATGCTTTATCTTGGCCAGGTCGCAGTTGCAAATGAGAACTTGTTCTCAACTAGCCTACCTGGTTAAATAAAGGTGTTCTCAACTAGCCTACCTGGTTAAATAAAGGCGTTCTCAACTAGCCTACCTGGTTAAATAAAGGTGTTCTCAACTAGCCTACCTGGTTAAATAAAGGTGTTCTCAACTAGCCTACCTGGTTAAATAAAGGTGAAATAAAAATTTAAAAAATTAAAAAGAACCATGTTTATGGTTCCTGGTAAAAAATATTTTGTGTTCAATGTAGAACCCTTTCCACAAGGAACCCAAAATGGTTTTTACCTGGAACCAAAAGGCATTATTCTATAACCCTTTTGGAACCATAAGAGAAATACAGTACTGAGGGGTAGAGAGAGAGAGAAATACAGTACTGAGGTGTGGAGAGAGAGAGAGAGAGAGAGAGAGAGAAATACAGTACTGAGGGGTGGAGAGAGAGAGAAATACAGTACTGAGGGGTGGAGAGAGAGAGAGAAATACAGTACTGAGGGGTAGAGAGAGAGAGAAATACAGTACTGAGGGGTGGAGAGAGAGAGAAATACAGTACTGAGGGGTGGAGAGAGAGAGAAATACAGTACTGAGGGGTAGAGAGAGAGAGAAATACAGTACTGAGGGGTAGAGAGAGAGAGAGAAATACAGTACTGAGGGGTAGAGAGAGAGAGAAATACAGTACTGAGGTGTGGAGAGAGAGAGAGAAATACAGTACTGAGGGGTGGAGAGAGAGAGAAATACAGTACTGAGGGGTGGAGAGAGAGAGAGAAATACAGTACTGAGGGGTGGAGAGAGAGAGAAATACAGTACTGAGGGGTGGAGAGAGATAAATACAGTACTGAGGGGTGGCGAGAAAGAGAAATACAGTCCAGAGAGAGAGAGAGAGAGAGAGAGAGAGAGAGAGAGAGAGAGAGAGAGAGAGAGAGAGAGAGAGAGAGAGAGAGAGAGCGTTGCTCTTCAGTATGCTGAGTGCACAGCGCATCTAGCCTTAGATCAGCCCAAGGAGAGATAGGAGGGGGGAAGAGCAGAAAGAGAAGAGAAAGGAGAGGAGAGGAGGAGGAGTGAGGAGAGAGTGGAGATAGAGAGAGGAGGAGAAAGAGATGGAGAGAGGAGGAGGAGGAGGAGTGTGGAGAGAAGGGAGGAGGAAGAGTGTGGGGAGAGGAGGAGGAATAATGTGTAGAGAGAGGAGGAGGAGTGTGTAGAGAGAGGAGGAGGAGTGTGGAGAGAGAGGAGGAGGAGTGTGTAGAGAGAGGAGGAGGAGTGTGGAGAGAGAGGATGAGGAGTGTGGAGAGAGAGGATGAGGAGTGTGGAGAGAGAGGAGGAGGAGTGTGTGGAGAGAGAGGAAGAGGAGTGTAGAGAGAGAGGAGGAGGAGTGTGGAGAGAGAGGAGGAGGAGTGTGTAGAGAAAGGAGGAGGAGTGTGGAGAGAGAGGTAGGAAGAGGAGTGTGTAGAGAGAGGAGGAGGAGTGGGGAGAGAGAGGAGGAGGAGGAGTGTGTAGAGAGAGGTAGGAGGAGGAGTGTGTGAGGAGGAGGAGTGTGGAGAGAGGAGGAGGAGTGTGGAGAGAGAGGAGGTGGAGTGTGGAGAGAGAGGAAGTGGAGTGTGGAGAGAGAGGAGGAGGAGTGTATAGAGAGAGGAGGAGTGTGGGAGAGAGAGGAGGAGGAGGAGGGTGGAGAGAGAGGAGGAGGAGTGTATAGAGAGAGGAGGAGGAGTAGTGTGGAGAGAGAGGAGGGGAGGAGTGTGGAGAGAGGAGGAGGAGGAGTGTGTAGAGAGAGGAGGAGGAGTGTGTAGAGAGAGGAGGAGGAGGAGTGTGGAGAGAGAGGAAGAGGAGTGTGGAGAGAGGAGGAGGAGTGTGGAGAGAGAGGAGGTGGAGTGTGGAGAGAGAGGAAGTGGAGCGTGGAGAGAGAGGAGGTGGAGTGTGGAGAGAGAGGAAGAGGTGGAATGTGGAACCCAGTCAGATCACTGGAGCTGAGCAGCAGCCTCACTGTAATTAACTGGCAGGATGCAGACTTAGATTACCTCGGGGTGAGGGGCTGGCATTTAATAGAGGGGGGAAATAGTTATTTCCCAAAAAGTGGGCAAACTCCAGATTGGCCTAATGTCATTGGCGTGGACTTTTTTTTAAAGAGTGGCGAGAACTCATCGTCATTATTTTTTCTCGCATCCACAAATGGACAAGCCCCCTCTCTGCATCTGGCCATGCCTTTTGACTGGTTGGGATGAGTGCAATGCAGTTTGCCCCCCAACTCAAGAGAACCCTATGAGGTTCTGGGACAAAGATCAGGGTTAGAATTTAGCTCTGATTTAGCCTGCCTCCTAGCCACATTGTTAGCTAACTACGCTAATTACGCTAACCAGGTGTTCAGTCAGGCTGATGCCAGGCTAGTTTCGGGCATTGATCTCACTACGACTAGAACCTCCTATCTGCATCATGGAGGAGTTGAATTAAGGACTGCCACTCCATCATTATCCCATGTGACACTGTAATTATCAAGTACTCCCCACTCATTACAGACAGAGGCTCCTGGAGTGAAGGGTTCCCCTCGAGTGAGTTACAGCTGTGTGGGATCCACAGACGATCTGCTGGATTGAGAATGACACGTAGGCAGGTAGAAGACAGCATAGCGCAGCACATTCCAAGACCAAAACAGAGTTTTGATGAGGTGGAAAATAAGTTTAAAAGCAGCCCGATAAGAGCTGAAGTCTCCAAACTCTCTGAGAGGCTCAGATTAACACTGTGCTTCTCTATTCAGAACACTGTGTTTTTCCTCAGAAGTTTCTCTGTACACAGACACATTGGCAGGCTGGTTAAACCCCTCTCTGAAGACCGCTGGATCAGGAGATGGGCTGGAGCTACCACTCGTTTGGCGCAATCACTTTGAAATGGCCTGTCTGGGCGTTGGCAAAGCCAAAAAAACTGCGTCGTTGCCTAATGAGCATTCAGACGGAATGAAAGGAAAAGGAGCTGAATGAATCTTAACTACACGACTAAATGGATGAGAGATGAAATGGGCCTCTCTAACAAAGGGGATCAATACAGTATTGTCTCAAACCTTCAAATTCAAGAAGAGACATCAAAGAGAAATGATGCATCAGTGATTTGTCAGTGGTCAACAGGGACGATTATAATAACACACAACACGCCAACTTTCCCGACCAAAATCACATAAAAAAGATATATTTATATATTCTCATCCTATTCCTTTACTAGATTGTGTGTATTAGGTTTTGTTGTGTAATTGTTAGATATTACCTGTTAGATATTACCTGTTAGATATTACCTGTTAGATATTACCTGTTAGATATTACCTGTTAGATACTACCTGTTAGATATTACCTGTTAGATATTACCTGTTAGATATTACCTGTTAGATATTACCTGTTAGATACTACCTGTTAGATATTACCTGTTAGATATTACCTGTTAGATATTACCTGTTAGATATTACCTGTTAGATACTACCTGTTAGATATTACCTGTTAGATATTACCTGTTAGATATTACCTGTTAGATACTACCTGTTAGATATTACCTGTTAGATATTACCTGTTAGATATTACCTGTTAGATATTACCTGTTAGATATTACCTGTTAGATATTACCTGTTAGATACTACCTGTTAGATATTACCTGTTAGATATTACCTGTTAGATATTACCTGTTAGATATTACCTGTTAGATATTACCTGTTAGATACTACCTGTTAGATATTACCTGTTAGATATTACCTGTTAGATATTACCTGTTAGATATTACCTGTTAGATATTACCTGTTAGATATTACCTGTTAGATATTACCTGTTAGATATTACCTGTTAGATATTACCTGTTAGATATTACCTGTTAGATACTACCTGTTAGATATTACCTGTTAGATATTACCTGTTAGATATTACTGCTGCACTGACAGATCTAGAAGCATAAACATTTCCCGACACTCGCAATAACATCTGCTGACCAATTTGATTTGATTTGATTTGAGAGTGTGCATGTAGGAACACGGAGTGGACAAAACATTAGGAACACCTTCCGAGTATTCAGTTGCACCCCCATTTGTTGTCTTCAGAACAGCCTCAGTTCATCGGGGCGTGGGACTCGGTGGTGTTGAAAAACGTTCCACAGGGATGCTGGACCATGTCGACTCCAATGCTTCCCACAGTTGTGACAAGTTGGCTCGATGTCCTTTGGGTGGTGGACAATTCTCAATACACACAGGAAACTGTTGAGGGTGAAAAACCCAGCGTCGTTGCAGTTCTTGACAAACTCAAACTGGTGCGCCTGGCACCTACTACCATACCCTGTTCAAAGGTACTTACATTTTCGTCTTGCCCATTCACCCTCTGAATGGCACACATACACAATCCATGTCTCAACTGTCTCAAGGCTTTAAAATGATTCTTTAACTGGGCTCCTCCCCTTCCTCTACACTGATTGAAGTGGATTTAACAAGTGACATAAATAAGGGATCATGGCTTTCACCTGGATTCACCTGGTCAGTCCGGATCCCGACCCAGAACAGGTTCAATACGGACTGCGGACTACTGACTGTGGACTACTGACTGTGGACTACTGACTGTGGACTACTGACTGTGGACTACTGACTGTGGACTACTGACTGTGGACTACTGACTGTGGACTACTGACTGTGGACTACTGACTGTGGACTACTGACTGTGGACAACTGACTGTGGACTACTGACTGTGGACTACTGACTGCGGACTACTGACTGCGGACTACTGACTGTGGACTACTAAACTGCTACATTTGCTCTCTGTCAACAAGAGGGGTGTTAACAGTTTGGGGTCGCATGGGTTACAAGGTGGGGGTTTATTACCACAAAGATTAATTCAATTATCCATCCAGACCCAGAACAGGGTCAATACGAACCAGTCAATATTTTTTAAAATGTAGGAATTCGGTCGGGATTTGACTCCTGGTATCATATGAACACACATAAGACATGGAACATTTGTAGAATTGCAAGAAATGAGCTTTTAAATGAGCTTTTAAACTGCATTTTAAACTGCTACATTTTCCCTTCGCTCCATGACACAATGGAGCAATATATATCCTGGGAACCTTTGCCACCTACGAAATGTACTGGAGTACCTCCGGTCTATGCCATTAAAAGATGTTAGGTGTTCCTAATGTTTTGTTCACTCAGTGTATATTTATATATATATATATATATATATATATATATATATATATATATATATATATATATATATATATGTGTGTGTGTGTGTGTGCGTGTGTGCGTGTGAGGAGGGTTAGAGGTCTGAGGAGACGTACTCCATTAGCAACGGGCCATGTGGGCACTTACAGCTCCCCAAGTTGACTGTCACTCAAGGCACAGCAGAGAGAGAGAGAGCTCTCACAACGACCTCAACACACTGTCACCTCTAAGAGGTGCGACCCAGTTCTCAAACTTCTAGAGGTTGTGCTTTAGTTTTACCAACAACCAACAATTTGAGGAGTGATGAGGTGAGAGGATCCCAATTCAGCAGAGAGAGGATGCTTAGAGGTTTGGTAATGAGACATCTATCACTTTCTATTTCTAACATGCAAACAAAAAGTCTAAAGTATTGAATCTTTATATTCCTGACATCATGCTGACCTCATTTTAAGAGTATACTTTAAGTAGAGAGAAATACAGTTTCTGGTGGTCAGTGACGGCGGAACAGCATACAGAGAGCGTGTGAGAGACACGTCCGCCTCCCTCCTGCCCCCTCCATCTGCCTGGAGAGATAAGAGAGTGTCAGCATCACCCTCACCGAGCCTGGAGGGGACCACAGTCTAAATCACACGGCCTGTCTCTGTGCCTGTCTCTGCCTGCCTGCCTGTCTCTGTGCCTGTCTCTGCCTGCCTGCCTGTCTCTGTGCCTGTCTCTGCCTGCCTACCTGTCTGCCTGTCTCTGTGCCTGTCTCTGTGCCTGTCTCTGTGCCTGTCTCTGCCTGCCTACCTGTCTGCCTGTCTCTGTGCCTGTCTCTGTGCCTGCCTACCTGTCTGCCTGTCTCTGTGCCTGTCTCTGCCTGCCTGCCTGTCTCTGTGCCTGTCTCTGCCTGCCTGCCTGCCTGCCTGTCTCTGTCTCTGTCTCTGCCTGACTGTCTCTGCCTGCCCGTCTCTATGACTGTCTCTGTGTCTGCCTCTGTGCCTGTCTTCCTCTGTGCCTGTCTGCCTGTCTCTGTGCCTGTCTCTGCCTACCTGTCTGCCTGTCTCTGTGCCTGTCTCTGCCTGCCTGCCTGTCTCTGTGCCTGTCTCTGCCTGCCTGCCTGTCTGCCTGTCTCTGCCTGCCTGTCTGCCTGTCTCTGCCTGCCTACCTGTCTCTGTGCCTGTTTCTGCCTGCCTACCTGTCTCTGTGCCTGTCTCTGCCTGCCTGCCTGCCTGCCTGTCTGTCTCTGTGCCTGTCTCTGCCTGTCTGTCTGTTTCTGTGCCTGTCTCTGCCTGCCTGCCTGTCTCTGTGCCTGTCTCTGCCTGCCTGCCTGCCTGTCTGCCTGTCTGCCTGTCTTTGCCTGCCTACCTGTCTCTGTGCCTGTCTCTGCCCTGCCTGCCTGTCTCTGTGCCTGTCTCTGCCTGCCTGTCCTGTCTGTCCTGTCTACCTGACTGCCTGTCTCTGTGCCTGTCTCTGCCTGTCTCCCTGCCTGTCTCTGTGCCTGTCTCTGCCTGCCTGCCTGTCTCTGTGCCTGTCTCTGCCTGTCTGCCTCTCTCTGTGCCTCTCTGCCTGCCTGCCTGTCTGCATGTCTCTGTCTCTGCCTGCCTGACTGTCTCTATGACTGTCTCTGTGTCTGCCTCTGTACCTGTCTGCCTCTGTGCCTGTCTGCCTGTCTCTGTGCCTGTCTCTGCCTGCCTGCCTGTCTCTGTGCCTGTCTCTGCCTGCCTGCCTGTCTCTGTGCCTGTCTCTGCCTGCCTGCCTGCCTGCCTGTCTCTGTCTGACTGTCTCTGCCTGCCCGTCTCTATGACTGTCTCTGTGTCTGCCTCTGTGCCTGTCTGCCTCTGTGCCTGTCTGCCTCTGTGCCTGTCTGCCTG
The DNA here is from genome assembly GCF_023373465.1 of Oncorhynchus keta. Taxonomy (NCBI): domain Eukaryota; kingdom Metazoa; phylum Chordata; class Actinopteri; order Salmoniformes; family Salmonidae; genus Oncorhynchus; species Oncorhynchus keta. The sequence continues at coordinate 74,721,094 of NC_068448.1, forward strand.
TCTCTGTGCCTGTCTCTGCCTACCTGTCTGCCTGTCTCTGTGCCTGTCTCTGCCTGCCTGCCTGTCTCTGTGCCTGTCTCTGCCTGCCTGCCTGTCTGCCTGTCTCTGCCTGCCTGTCTGCCTGTCTCTGCCTGCCTACCTGTCTCTGTGCCTGTTTCTGCCTGCCTACCTGTCTCTGTGCCTGTCTCTCTGCCTGCCTGCCTGCCTGCCTGCCTGCCTGCCTGCCTGTCTGCCTGCCTGTCTGTCTCTGTGCCTGTCTCTGCCTGTCTGTCTGTTTCTGTGCCTGTCTCTGCCTGCCTGTCTGTCTCTGTGCCTGTCTCTGCCTGCCTGCCTGCCTGTCTGCCTGTCTTTGCCTGCCTACCCGTCTCTGTGCCTGTCTCTGCCTGCCTACCTGTCTGCCTCTCTCTGTGCCTGTCTCTGCCTGCCTACCTGTCTGCCTGTCTCTGTGCCTGTCTCTGCCTGCCTGCCTGTCTCTGTGCCTGTCTCTGCCTGCCTGCCTGTCTCTGTGCCTGTCTCTGCCTGTCTGCCTGTCTCTGTGCCTCTCTGCTTGCCTGCCTGTCTGCCTGTCTCTGTCTCTGCCTGCCTGACTGTCTCTATGACTGTCTCTGTCTCTGCCTCTGTACCTGTCTGCCTCTGTGCCTGTCTGCCTGTCTCTGTGCCTGTCTCTGCCTGCCTGTCTCTGTGCCTGTCTCTGCCTGCCTGTCTGTCTGTCTCTGTGCCTGTCTTTGCCTGCCTGTCTGCCTGTCTCTGTGCCTGTCTCTGTCTCTGCCTGCCTGTCTCTATGACTGTCTCTGTGCCTGCCTGTCTGCCTCTGTGCCTGTCTGCCAGTCTGTCTCTCTCTCTATCTGTCTGTCTCTGTGTCTGTCTGCCTGTCTGTCTGCCTGTTTGTCTGTCTCTCTCGTAGTCTGCCTGCCTGCCTGTCGGCCTCTGTGTCTGTCTGTCTGTCTGTCTCGCTGTCTCACTGTCTGTCTGTGTCTGCCTGCCTGCCTGCCTGTCTGTCTGTCTGTCTGTCTGTCTGTCTGTCTGTCTGTCTGTCTGTCTGTCTCTCTCGCCCTGTCTGTCTGTCTGTCTGTCTGTCTGTCTGTCTGTCTACGATGGTGAGGAAATTACTTTTAAATAATAACCAGGCATCCTCGACTGACGGGATGAGGTCAATATATTTCCAGGATACCCGGGGCAGGTCGATTAGAAAGGCCTGCTTGCAGAAACATCCTGTCACTCTCCTGTGCTACTCTACCTCCATCACTGATGCACAGAGGAAGGGGGAGAGACAGACAGTGTGTGTGTGTGTGTGTGTGTGTGTGTGTGTGTGTGTGTGTGTGTGTGTGTGTGTGTGTGTCCTTTGAGGTGCTGACAACAGCTCCAATAACATATGGTTGGTCTATAACAGATGGTAGGTCTATAACAGATGGTAGGTCTACAACAGATGGTAGGTCTACAACAGATGGTAGGTCTACAACAGATGGTAGGTCAATAACAGATGGTAGGTCTATAACAGATGGTAGGTCTACAACAGATGGTAGGTCTACAACAGATGGTAGGTCAATAACAGATGGTAGGTCTATAACAGATGGTAGGTCTACAACAGATGGTAGGTCAATAACAGATAGGTCTACAACAGATGGTATGTCTATAACAGATGGTAGGTCTACAACAGATGGTAGGTCAATCAGATGGTAGGTCTACAACAGATGGTAGGTCTACAACAGATGGTAGGTAACAGATGGTATAACAGATGGTAGGTCTACAACAGATGGTAGGTCTACAACAGATGGTAGGTCAGATGGTAGGTCTAACAGATGGTAGGTCTATAACAGATGGTAGGTCTACAACAGATGGTAGGTCTACAACAGATGGTAGGTCTATAACAGATGGTAGGTCTATAACAGATGGTAGGTCTCAACAGATGGTAGGTCAACAGATGGTAGGTCTACAACAGATGGTAGGTCTATAACAGATGGTAGGTCTACAACAGATGGTAGGTCTACAACAGATGGTAGGTCTATAACAGATGGTAGGTCTATAACAGATGGTAGGTCTACAACAGATGGTAGGTCTACAACAGATGGTAGGTCTATAACAGATGGTAGGTCTATAACAGATGGTAGGTCTACAACAGATGGTAGGTCTACAACAGATGGTAGGTCTATAACAGATGGTAGGTCTATAACAGATGGTAGGTCTACAACAGATGGTAGGTCTACAACAGATGGTAGGTCTATAACAGATGGTAGGTCTATAACAGATGGTAGGTCTATAACAGATGGTAGGTCTATAACAGATGGTAGGTCTATAACAGATGGTAGGTCTATAACAGATGGTAGGTCTATAACAGATGGTAGGTCTATAACAGATGGTAGGTCTATAACAGATGGTAGGTCTACAACAGATGGTAGGTCTATAACAGATGGTAGGTCTATAACAGATGGTAGGTCTATAACAGATGGTAGGTCTATAACAGATGGTAGGTCTACAACAGATGGTAGGTCTATAACAGATGGTAGGTCTATAACAGATGGTAGGTCTATAACAGATGGTAGGTCTATAACAGATGGTAGGTCTATAACAGATGGTAGGTCTATAACAGATGGTAGGTCTATAACAGATGGTAGGTCTATAACAGATGGTAGGTCTATAACAGATGGTAGGTCTATAACAGATGGTAGGTCTATAACAGATGGTAGGTCTATAACAGATGGTAGGTCTACAACAGATGGTAGGTCTATAACAGATGGTAGGTCAGATGGTAGGTCTACAACAGATGGTAGGTCTATAACAGATGGTAGGTCTATAACAGATGGTAGGTCTATAACAGATGGTAGGTCTATAACAGATGGTAGGTCTATAACAGATGGTAGGTCTATAACAGATGGTAGGTCTATAACAGATGGTAGGTCTATAACAGATGGTAGGTCTATAACAGATGGTAGGTCTATAACAGATGGTAGGTCTATAACAGATGGTAGGTCTATAACAGATGGTAGGTCTATAACAGATGGTAGGTCTATAACAGATGGTAGGTCTATAACAGATGGTAGGTCTATAACAGATGGTAGGTCTACAGAACAGATGGTAGGTCTATAACAGATGGTAGGTCTATAACAGATGGTAGGTCTATAACAGATGGTAGGTCTATAACAGATGGTAGGTCTACAACAGATGGTAGGTCTATAACAGATGGTAGGTCTATAACAGATGGTAGGTCTATAACAGATGGTAGGTCTATAACAGATGGTAGGTAACAGATGGTAGGTCTATAACAGATGGTAGGTCTATAACAGATGGTAGGTCTATAACAGATGGTAGGTCTATAACAGATGGTAGGTCTATAACAGATGGTAGGTATAACAGATGGTAGGTATAACAGATGGTAGGTCTATAACAGATGGTAGGTCAATAACAGATGGTAGGTCTATAACAGATGGTAGGTCTACAACAGATGGTAGGTCTATAACAGATGGTAGGTCTATAACAGATGGTAGGTCTATAACAGATGGTAGGTCAATAACAGATGGTAGGTCTATAACAGATGGTAGGTCTACAACAGATGGTAGGTCTACAACAGATGGTAGGTCTACAACAGATGGTAGGTCTACAACAGATGGTAGGTCTATAACAGATGGTAGGTCTACAACAGATGGTAGGTCTATAACAGATGGTAGGTCTATAACAGATGGTAGGTCTACAACAGATGGTAGGTCAGATGGTAGGTCTATAACAGATGGTAGGTCTATAACAGATGGTAGGTCTATAACAGATGGTAGGTCTATAACAGATGGTAGGTCTATAACAGATGGTAGGTCTATAACAGATGGTAGGTCTATAACAGATGGTAGGTCTATAACAGATGGTAGGTCTATAACAGATGGTAGGTCTATAACAGATGGTAGGTCTATAACAGATGGTAGGTCTATAACAGATGGTAGGTCTATAACAGATGGTAGGTCTATAACAGATGGTAGGTCTATAACAGATGGTAGGTAACAGGTCTATAACAGATGGTAGGTCTATAACAGATGGTAGGTCTATAACAGATGGTAGGTCTATAACAGATGGTAGGTCTATAACAGATGGTAGGTCTATAACAGATGGTAGGTCTATAACAGATGGTAGGTCTATAACAGATGGTAGGTCTATAACAGATGGTAGGTCTATAACAGATGGTAGGTCTATAACAGATGGTAGGTCTATAACAGATGGTAGGTCTATAACAGATGGTCTATAACAGATGGTAGGTCTATAACAGATGGTAGGTCTATAACAGATGGTAGGTCTATAACAGATGGTAGGTCTATAACAGATGGTAGGTCTATAACAGATGGTAGGTCTATAACAGATGGTAGGTCTATAACAGATGGTAGGTCTATAACAGATGGTAGGTCTATAACAGATGGTAGGTCTATAACAGATGGTAGGTCTACAACAGATGGTAGGTCTACAACAGATGGTAGGTCTATAACAGATGGTAGGTCTATAACAGATGGTAGGTCTATAACAGATGTCTACAACAGATGGTAGGTCTATAACAGATGGTAGGTCTATAACAGATGGTAGGTCTATAACAGATGGTAGGTCAATAACAGATGGTAGGTCAGATGGTAGGTCTATAACAGATGGTAGGTCTATAACAGATGGTAGGTCTATAACAGATGGTAGGTCTATAACAGATGGTAGGTCTACAACAGATGGTAGGTCTATAACAGATGGTAGGTCTACAACAGATGGTAGGTCTATAACAGATGGTAGGTCTACAACAGATGGTAGGTCTATAACAGATGGTAGGTCTACAACAGATGGTAGGTCTATAACAGATGGTAGGTCTATAACAGATGGTAGGTCTATAACAGATGGTAGGTCTATAACAGATGGTCTAGATGTGACAGCACTTATTTGGAAGCATCTCTGTTTTGCTGAAGCAGATGAAGCATTTTTAGAACGAGGTTCAGAATGTGTAAAAATAAAAATAAAATTAATAAATAAATATATCAAATAAAATCGACTTATGACAGAAATACGCAACTTTGCGCTTTTGCTTGGACGCATGATAGTTTAAACAAGGCTTTCAGTCATCATCCCACCTCTGTGTTTTCAGTCATCATCCCACCTCTGTGTTTTCAGTCATCATCCCACCTCTGTGTTTTCAGTCATCATCCCACCTCTGTGTTTTCAGTCATCATCCCACCTCTGTGTTTTCAGTCATCATCCCACCTCTGTGTTTTCAGTCATCATCCCACCTCTGTGTTTTCAGTCATCATCCCACCTCTGTGCTTTCAGTCATCATCCCACCTCTGTGCTTTCAGTCATCATCCCACCTCTGTGCTTTCAGTCATCATCCCACCTCTGTGCTTTCAGTCATCATCCCACCTCTGTGTTTTCAGTCATCATCCCACCTCTGTGTTTTCAGTCATCATCCCACCTCTGTGTTTTCAGTCATCATCCCACCTCTGTGTTTTCAGTCATCATCCCACCTCTGTGCTTTCAGTCATCATCCCATCTCTGTGTTTCCCACCTCTGTGTTTTCAGTCATCATCATCCCACCTCTGTGTTTTCAGTCATCATCCCACCTCTGTGTTTTCAGTCATCATCCCACCTCTGTGTTTTCAGTCATCATCCCACCTCTGTGTTTTCAGTCATCATCCCACCTCTGTGTTTTCAGTCATCATCCCACCTCTGTGCTTTCAGTCATCATCCCACCTCTGTGTTTTCAGTCATCATCCCACCTCTGTGCTTTCAGTCATCATCCCACCTCTGTGTTTTCAGTCATCATCCCACCTCTGTGTTTTCAGTCATCATCCCACCTCTGTGTTTTCAGTCATCATCCCACCTCTGTGTTTTCAGTCATCATCCCACCTCTGTGTTTTCAGTCATCATCCCACCTCTGTGTTTTCAGTCATCATCCCACCTCTGTGCTTTCAGTCATCATCCCACCTCTGTGCTTTCAGTCATCATCCCACCTCTGTGTTTTCAGTCATCATCCCACCTCTGTGTTTTCAGTCATCATCATCCCACCCCTGTGTTTTCAGTCATCATCATCCCACCTCTGTGTTTTCAGTCATCATCCCACCTCTCTGTTTTCAGTCATCATCCCACCCCTGTGTTTTCAGTCATCATACCACCTCTGTGTTTTCAGTCATCATCCCACCTCTGTGCTTTCAGTCATCATCCCATCTCTGTGTTTTCAGTCATCATCCCACCTCTGTGTTTTCAGTCATCATCCCACCTCTGTGCTTTCAGTCATCATCCCATCTCTGTGTTTTCAGTCATTATCACACCCTGTGTTTTCAGTCATCATCCCACCTCTGTGTTTTCAGTCATCATCCCACCCCTGTGTTTTCAGTCATCATCCCACCTCTGTGTTTTCAGTCATCATCCCACCTCTGTGTTTTCAGTCATCATCCCACCTCTGTGTTTTCAGTCATCATCCCACCTCTGTGTTTTCAGTCATCATCCCACCTCTGTGCTTTCAGTCATCATCCCACCTCTGTGCTTTCAGTCATCATCCCACCTCTGTGTTTTCAGTCATCATCCCACCTCTGTGTTTTCAGTCATCATCCCACCTCTGTGCTTTCAGTCATCATCCACCTCTGTGTTTTCAGTCATCATCCCACCTCTGTGCTTTCAGTCATCATCCCACCTCTGTGTTTTCAGTCATCATCCCACCTCTGTGCAGTTTCAGTCATCATCCCACCTCTGTGCTTTCAGTCATCATCCCACCTCTGTGCTTTCAGTCATCATCCCACCTCTGTGTTTTCAGTCATCATCCCACCTCTGTGCTTTCAGTCATCATCCCACCTCTGTGTTTTCAGTCATCATCCCAACTCTGTGTTTTCAGTCAGTCATCCCACCTCTGTGTTTTCAGTCATCATCCCACCTCTGTGTTTTCAGTCATCATCCCACCTCTGTGTTTTCAGTCATCATCCCACCTCTGTGTTTTCAGTCATCATCCCACCTCTGTGCTTTCAGTCATCATCCCACCTCTGTGCGTTTTCAGTCATCATCATCCCACCTCTGTGTTTTCAGTCATCATCCCACCTCTGTGTTTTCAGTCATCATCATCTGTGTTTTCAGTCATTCCATCTGCCACCACCTCTGTGTTTTCAGTCATCATCATCCCACCTCTCAGTGTTTTCAGTCATCATCCCACCCCTGTGTTTTCAGTCATCATACCACCTCTGTGTTTTCAGTCATCATCCCACCTCTGTGCTTTCAGTCATCATCCCATCTCTGTGTTTTCAGTCATCATCCCACCTCTGTGTTTTCAGTCATCATCCCACCTCTGTGCTTTCAGTCATCATCCCATCTCTGTGTTTTCAGTCATCATCCCACCTCTGTGTTTTCAGTCATCATACCACCTCTGTGTTTTCAGTCATCATCCCACCTCTGTGTTTTCAGTCATCATCCCACCTCTGTGTTTTCAGTCATCATCCCACCTCTGTGTTTTCAGTCATCATCCCACCTCTGTGTTTTCAGTCATCATCCCACCTCTGTGCTTTCAGTCATCATCCCACCTCTGTGTTTTCAGTCATCATCCCACCTCTGTGTTTTCAGTCATCATACCACCTCTGTGTTTTCAGTCATCATCCCACCTCTGTCAGTCATCCCACCTCTGTTTTCAGTCATCATCCCACCTCTGTGTTTTCACCTCTGTGTTTTCAGTCATCCCACCTCTCTGTTTTCAGTCATCATCCCACCTCTGTGTTTTCAGTCATCATACCACCTCTGTGTTTTCAGTCATCATACCACCCAAATTATCAATTAGAAATCCCAACATAACAACATTTCTCAGGATGTTTTTCACTGTTTTGAAATAAATATATTTTGGAGGGGGCGTGCCAACCACTGCCCAGTGAGTGCCCACCAAAGTCCAGTGTCCGCTCCCTGCCATGCCCAGTAGGCTGGCACAAGGCCCAGCAGGCTGGCACAAGGCTCGCCGTATACCAGGTGTCTGGCTGGAGAGTGAGACCCCCCACTGAGGATCAGCCTCAGAAGGGAGACAAGAACCAGACAAGAACCAGTGCAGGGTGTATGTGTTGTGTGTGTCAGGGGGTTGTGTGTGTGTGTGTGTGTGTGTGTGTGTGTGTGTGTGTGTGTGTGTGTGTGTGTGTTCATTCATAAATCATCCCACCCCTGTGCTTGTGTGTGTGTGTGTGTGTGTGTGTGTGTGTGTGTGTCAGGGGGTTGTGTTGTGTGTGTGTGTGTGTGTTGTGTGTGTGTGTGTGTGTGTGTGTGTGTGTGTGTGTGTGTGTGTGTGTGTGTGTGTGTGTGTGTGTGTGTGTGTGTGTGTGTGTGTGTGTGTGTGTGTGTGTCAGGGGTTGTGTTGTGCGTGTGTGTCAGGGGTTGGGTGTGTGTGTGTGTGTGTGTGTGTGTGTGTGTGTGTGTGTGTGTGTGTGTGTGTGTGTGTGTGTGTGTGTGTGTGTGTGTGTGTGTGTGTGTCAGGGTTGTGTGTGTGTGTGTGTCAGGGGGGTTGTGTTGTGCGTGTGTGTCAGGGGTTGTGTGTGTGTGTGTGTGTGTCAGGGGGTGTTGTGTTGTGTGTCAGGGGGTTGTGTGTGTGTGTGTGTGGTGGAGATTATGACTCTTACTGTCCACGTCTTTCATCTCTAATTTGTCTCCATGACGGCCTGGGCACCTGCAGTGCCTGCTGCTTGCAAACAGCCCACTGCTGCAGGAGACCTCACTGACCCCCGAACACAAACCACTCTAACCACAACAGCTGCTAACTATTAAATTAAAAAAGAGTGAGAAAGAGAAATTCTTATTTACAATGACAGCCCCCCACACACACACACACACACACACATACTACATACTAAATTGACGCTCCAACACACGCACACACACGCACGCACACACAGACACACACACACGCACACATACTACATACTACATTGACGCTCCAACACACGCACACACACGCACGCACACACAGACACACACACACACACACACACACACACACACACACATACTTCACACTGCGCTCTCA